>NC_139598.1:5418953-5451453 GCF_946808225.1 Silurus aristotelis | reverse complement strand
TGTGTGAGTGCATCACGACTCAAACACACATTTGATGAAAGGAGCATATTCTAATAGTAAAATAAATCAGACATGAAGGTGTGATTGACTATTATTCTCCTGGTTAATGGATTATTAAAAGGATTTCACAGCCTTTGTCATTCACATTAGTTTGTTCAGTTTGAGGTGATCTTTCTTTTTTTTTTTTTCTGTTGGATTATTTATGAATTATTCTACATGTAATAAGATGTCACAGCGGTATCATTATTATTATTGTTATTATTATTATTATTATCATTATTATTACTACAATTACTACTACTGTTTTTTTTATTATTATTATATTGTTGTGTATTGTTATTATTATAACATTATGAATACTTATTGTTTTTAAGAGCCCCACTTTAAGTCTTAGTTTATTTTCAGGCATTTTTGTAGTGAAGCATTTATATCAACCACTGAACAAATGACAAAATGACATCATCATTCCACATTTACATCTTGTTTAAATTGCAATTTGACAGGGTAGCAGCCCATCACAGGGCAGAAACTGCACACACCACAGATCTGGAAATTACAATCAGCCTACAAACACCTGCTTTTTAACCAGTGGAGGAAACAAAAATACACAAAAAAACCACCATCAAACTTTATAATCACTTGCAAAGGAAAAGACTGTATGCTGGATGATTGTATGCTCTTGGCTCTAAACCGCCTTTTTTAAATAAACTGTAATTTCAATAATTTATTAGATTTACAAAGTATCGCACCAGTCATATGAACAAGAAATAATCCACATGCTCTTTACAGCTACCTCAAATTGATTCTGGAAGTGCTAGCTCAGTGGTTCAAATACCATCACTGCCAAGTTTCCTCCTCTGCTTACTTGTAAATATAAGCTAATTGTGAGTTAATTTAGGTAGGGGTTTGCTAAATGCCATAAATATACATTCCTATTAATTAGGTTTCTGGAAAAAAATGTCTTTAATCTGCATTTAATATTTATAAAAAATTTTTATAAATTATTTTAAAATTATTTACCATGTCACTGTACTGCCATTTCAACAACACTGTAGTGATTGTTTCAAATCCGGAAGTTAAACTGTATGTAGCTAACACAGATAAGCAGTGATACACACACTGAGACATCCCAGTCTGGGATAAATAAAACCACTTTTGTAACGCCAGTGGACAAATCAAACTAATAAAACCTAACTGTTATATAATGTATAATGTAAATAATGTTATAATTATATATTGTACAATGTAGCCTATTCTATCAATCACATGTGATAGTGTCTTGAGGTTATTTTGTTTGAGGCCATGTCTTTATTAATGTCACTCTGCCTCACCAACATCCCTGTTTTTCTGTTCCTTGTACACATTTTCATCATTACTGTGGTGTGTTTTCAGGAAATCCCACCATCAACTGAGGAACAAAACACATTTCTCAAAAAAATTGAAAGAAACACACACACACACACACACACACACACACACACACACACACACACACACACACACACACACACACACACACACACACACACACACACACACACACGCACACTATTTCCATGAACAGGAAGGAACTTTTTTGAATCCAAAGCCAACAAAGTTGAGCTCTCTGATGTTTTCTTTGTAGTTTAACCAAAATCTAATAGTTAATATCAACTCCATCGATGTCAATCATGTGGAAAGATTTTTGTTATTTCACCATGTTATTTCAATTATCCATTGATTATCAATTTAGCGCAATTTGTTTTCTTTTATTTTTTTCCTGTCCAAAAGCAGTTCAGGAATTACATTCATAATTCCCTCATTTTTTACGCTAGTTTAAGAAAAACTTACAGCCGATCCTCATTATTGAAAGTTCATAGTTTAGCTGCTTGTCTAAACCAAAAAAAAAAAAAAAAAGAGAGAGGTATATGTGTTTCCTTTGTTCTTCTACCACTTCTCATTCTCCTTCTTTTTCCTTTTCTTTTTCTTCATCCTCTTCTTCTTCTTCTTTATACAGTTAAACAGAGAAATATACGATTTGTCATTAAGTGGTTCTGATCAGGTTTTAATTCAAGTCCACAGGAAAATATAAAACACACATTTTACACACACACACACACACACACACACACACACACACACACACACACACACATACGTCATCAGCTACTGGTTTGAAGTCAGTATAATTAACAGGCAATTCGATACACTAAGGGCCCGAGAGGTTTTCAGTCCCAAAGACACGAAGGAGATCCATCAGTTGGTGCTAACTGGCCACACACACACACACACACACACACACACACACACACACACACACACACACACACACACACACACACACACACACACACACTCATGTATTTCTCTGAGCCATCCTGCCCCAGGCCTGTGGTGTGTATGGCTGTGTTTAGTTATTAATGGCCAGGTGTGAATAAAAGATGATGGTCTGCACACACATAATGAGTTAAAGTGAATTAGGGGGACTTGGGGCTAAGGATGCATTATGTGATTCCACAAAGAGGTGAGCCGAGGTAAACCTGAAAGGGCTTAGAGCTATAATATTAGTTATATTTCAGTGTTAATTCTGCCAGAAAAATTAAATTCATTAATAGAGACCCTCAATGATATAATGGAAGTAATAATGACAATTGTTTTAAATGTTGTTATAATCTTTGTAGGTCTCTACAAGTAATGTGTTAGCTTCTATTGGACATATGCCTGGTATTATCAAGAACCAGCAGAACACTGTTGGAAAATTGTAGATCAGATGTTGATATTTACTGTGCACCATTCTGGAGCACTAGGAATTCCTCAAACATCCAGATTCTAATGCATTTCTAAAGTGGGTTTCTTTGTTTTATTGATGATTTAATGATCACCAAATCACACCACATAATGGGAACCATTTGGTAACGTTTGGCAACATTTAATGGTTACTAGTTGATGGTGTGTAATGGTATTTGTAGTGAAACCTTACCCTTAATGTCTCCAAATTTTGTCAATCAGTCAAATTTGGTGTCTATGGTTTGGACATGTGCAGAGGAGAGACATGGGGTATATCAGTAGGAGAATGCTGAGGATGGAGCCACCAGGAAGGAGGAAAAGAGGAAGGCCAAGGAGGATGTTTATGGATGTGGTGAGGGAATGACATGCAGGTAGTTGGTTTGAAAGAGGCAGATGTAAAAGACAGAGGGGTATGGAGACAGATGATCTGCTGTGGCGACCCCTAATGGGAGAAGCTGAAAGAAGAAGAAGAAGAAGTCAAATTTGGTGTCTGTTGTTCACTTCTTTTGTATAGCACATGAGTTACAATACAAATATACAAAAGTTATAAGTATTAGAGATAATATTGTTTTTGCTACCAGCTGTCCAAATTCTACCCTAGATTCCTTACAACCAAAACGATATATGGTAATTAACATTGCATTAAAAGATGAACACCACTCTTAATATATAATAATTCCTCTTACTGTTTACACCATACACACTTGTGCTGGTATTTAAATTGAATAATAATAAGTTTAAATCAAGCTTTTAATGTAACACAAATAGAATTTGAAGACTTCACTAACTAGAAAGTTTTTTTTAAAGAAGTAAAACCAGAGGAAAAAGAAAAACAGTGTTAAAGTTAGCATAGAACAGATTCAAGTTGCAGCTTGTTCAGTCATTTCAGTCTAAAGAATAACAGCTATATAAACAAGTAGTCCCCGACTTTCGATGGAGATATTGTAACTTGAAAATATCATAAGTTGATGTATGGCATTGCCTACCAAGGAATCTTAAAGAATAGTGAGCAGTAGGAGGTAGTATACTGCAATTTGTTAATAATTTAACAAATGACAATATGTAATTTATCAAAACAAAGCAAAATACATAACGTATAATCTTTACAGTATATATGTTTACAGTATATATGTATATATAAGCGGAGCGAAATGTGCACAGTGTTTCAGTGTCCGGAGACACTGATGAAAAGGAGAGAGACAGGAGTTAAAACTGGACTTTGAAACAACAAAAACACTGAAATAAATATGCGAGAGTAAGGCATCTCACAAGCCGGGAGATGTTTTGAGAATGAAGCCAACAAGTACTCTTTTGAGAGAATGCCATGAGTGCCATGAGTGTGCGAAGCTGTCATTAAAGCTACATGTGGCTACTTTGGATAATCTAAAACATAAAACATATTCTCGGTTGTTCTCCATAATTCCATACATGTTCTTTCATAGTTCAGAAGACTTCAGTACTAATATACAATGTTAAAAATTATATTTTTATATATATATATAAAAAAGAAAATACCTAAAGAAGAGGGTTTTTGTGCAATTTTTTTATGTCTACTGTGTATATACACAAAACTGCCTATTTGGATCAGTTATTTTTGAGGTGCAGTGTGATGCACTGTAGTGCATGCATTTATATCTGCAAAATCCTGTTAAAAACAAGGAGCGTTACAACTCGCATAGATTATATTGAACAAATAGCAAAGATTGGATTGCATTGCATGAATTCATTACCATTATCTGTCGTCATGAAGCACGTTATTATTAAATTCAGAAAAAAATAACATAAAAAACCTTCTGCTGCTTCTATTAAATTTTTCAATGGTGAAAATGGTGTAAGCAGATGCACATAAACTAATACCCATAGAAAAACTCTTCACTCTTTACCTTTTTCATGTTATTCGTTTACTCCTTCTAATATTACAAAGTAACCACTCTTAAAGGCAAAGTAAAAAAAAACCCCAAAAGGAATAATGATTAATTACCACAAGTGCTTTTCAAGACTTGACATATTATTTGACATGCATGAAATCTTTTTTAATGCGGTCAGTGAAAGTTCATGAGGTAAGAATCAGGGTGGAATTAGTGAATTAGTGTAGTACATGCTTAGACATCTTCATCAGCTCTCCTGTCAGATTCTCAGGTCAAAGTTCATAACTTACTTGTCAAAATAAGGCTGATGATTTGCTTAGAATTGACCAGAACATTTGTTTTCTTTCTTAGGCTGGATTTTTGGGTGTAAGTACGCTAAATTACACTCAAACATTAAACATAAATCATTTTAAACATTTATTTATTTATTTATTTATTTATTTATTTATTTATTTATTTATTTATTTATTTCAACAAAGTACTATCAGAGTACTACATTGAGATGGTTGAGTAAAAATAAAAAAAGTGAGAAGATGTCGGGATGCCATAAGCCTCCAGCTTTGAATCAATGATTCTACTGAAGTTTCTGGTAGTGTGCTGGAGGATAAACACCATTTTTTTAAAAGATCATACATCCATGGTGTTTAGATGATGGGGTTGATGGCATTAAAAATCCTTCAGTAGGTGGATGCCATAGAATAAAGCAAAAAATAAAAAATAAATCCCAAGACAGCTGTACAGCATATAGCAGGAGCACAGCTTAAAAAAAAAATGCTAGCTTAAAAACATGCTAACAACTTAAAAACATGCTAACAAACAGTCTTTATTACTTTTACTTATTTATTTTTATGCCACAGATAATAATAATCTATATTCATAAGCAATATTCATTATAAATAAAGACACAATATTCATTAGGAATAATAGTTTATAGACTAATATAGACTATGTTTACAATTTATATTCATAAAAGAGCAAATCCCACAACACTCAGGGCACGGCTGGCTCCTTGAGCAAGACTCTTAACCCTCAAATGCTCAGTTGTATAAATGAGATAATTGTAAGCTGCACTGGATAAGGTGTCTGCCAAACACTGTAAATGTATATGTACAGTATAAATACAGTCTATATTCATGCTGCACTATATTTACAATCTATATTTAAGATGCACCTTATCAATCTATATTATTATTTATACACAGTCTATAATATATAATCCTTACACTATTTACAAATTATATCCATTATATCTATATCTATATATTTATAAGGTACTGAATTCATAATAAACAAATATTTTACATACACTATACTCATACACATTCTCATTATGTACTCTAGCATGTTTTTGCATTGTTATAAATTACTGACCAGGTTCAATTGGGATTATTATTTTTTTTAAATGATTATCGCTGGAATCACGATAAAAACTGCCCAATAAGCTCAGTACAAAATGTCCCATAATATGTACAAATGGACAAATATCTGGCAACTTCTCAGGACAGCTTTCATTGAGTTTTTATGGCGTGTAGATGGAGTGGATTCATTCAGGAATAGACCACACCCACTAGGAGATAATGGTTTTGTGATATGATAAAGGTAATTTTGCTCTTCACAATTAAATGAGTAGCGTGGACATAAATGAAGAAACCGAGCACTAAATAAGGTACTGCTAAAGTATTACTGTCCTAAAATACGTGTGAAATGAGTGATCTAACAAAATGAAATTACACCTCCACTTCTATCCGCTCTAATGCTGAATAACTCAGGTGTCAGTAGGAGTTAAGAAGCTCAGAGCAATGCCCACGTTTGATGTGGTGGACTTCGCCATAGGCTAGGACTTTTTTGAGGTTGGATCACCAGTCACAGGTGTGTCACATCTATTGTTTGCTTCTCAAAAAGATTTCATAATAAAGACGACAGAGTAAAAAGATCCCCATTTTCGCCTCAAGACCAATATGGCCGCAGTGAATAGCTAATCCCTATGGAGTGTACCCTGCCTAAAGCTACACTCTGACTTGTGTGGGTTTTGGGGGGCTAAAGAAGAAGGGAAAAAGAGTGAGGAGAGGAAAAAAACAGGAAAAAGAAGAGGAAAGGCGAGCAGGACAAAGTGTGAATAAAGGCTAAAGAAAATAAAGCAGTATAGCAGTATATAAATGAGCAAATGCTAGAAAAGATGGGAATTGGGGAAAGGATGGGACCAAGTATAGGAAGAGAGCACGAGAGAGAAAAAAGTTGTGAAGAAGATGAGAGGAAGAGAGGAAGGAAGAGAGAGCAACAGTGAAAAGAAATAAATGAGAGGAGAGACATCAGACTTAGGTGAAGTGAGAAAGATAAAATAGGTGAAGAGAAGGATAAGAGGAAAAGAGAAAAAAATAGGATGGAAAAGAGTAAGGAAGGTGAGAAGCAGAGTGAAATGAAGATAGAGAGATGTTGAAATAGGAAATGAAAAAAGAATAGAGAAGCATGAGAGAAAGAGGGAGAGCAACAGAGTGAAGGAGATTATAAGATAAAATGGAGATCAAGGACAATGAGAAAGAATGAGAAAAAGGAGAGGAAAGTGTGTAAAATCATTTTTACTGGAAGTGTGGTGGAAGAAATAGCATTGATAAGAAAAGATAATCATGAAATAACCATGTGTGTTTGTGTGTGTGTATGTGTGTGTGTGTATGTGTGTGTGTGTGTGTGTGTGTGTGTGTGTGTGTGTGTGTGTGTGTGTGTGTGTGTGTGTGTGTGGGTGTGTGTGTGTCTGTGTGTAAGGAAGGCTAATTCCTATGGAATGAAGTCTGCCTAAAGCAACACACTGACCTCTGTATGTGTGTGTGTGTGTGTGTGTGTGTGTGTGTGTGTGTGTGTGTGTGTGTGTGTGTGCTGGGTCAAAAAAACATCATCCTTGCATTATTTCTGTTGTCAGCCACTAGAGTCCATGATGAATGGACAAATAATTCCTGTCCTGAGGCGAAACTTATCCACCCACGACAAGAAACCTTTATCTTTTATTAAATCAATGCACATGTTAATAATTTATGCATATATTATTTGTTACCATGTATACATGTTCATAAATAAGTGCATAAATATCAAGTCAACACTGCAAATGTGTCCGAATATGTCGGGATTATATTTGTGATATTGTTGGTATTTTAGGAGTGTTGCTTGGCAACTAGGTAATATGAACACAGGAAGGATTCTCTTGTCTGACAGGGAATGAGACAATTAACAATATCACACGAGCAGAAGTGTCAGGTAATGAAAGTTATTAATGTGCAAACACAAAAGGAAGAAACTAAAATAAAATATCAAGGAAACCATAAACTGAGCATGAAGAATAGGACGATGAACGAATATAAGCCAACCAAACACGATGAAACAAAGAGTGCTGTGAAAGGTGACAATTACAAGACATGATTCAGGTGCAGAGATCATGTGGCAGAACATTGGAGGATGCATTGCTGATGGGAACTGTGGTCCTCGTTATGGTCATGCTGAATATTGCCACAGATGCTCAGTAAAAAAAGGTTTATTGAGTATGTTTTGGTAAATTCTGCTTGATTATCTGACATAGTTCCCAAAGAAGCCACACTTGCTAATAGATGGTGGCTAAACTCGACTGTCATTGGCTAGTTTGCTAGCTTGCTAGCTTGCTGCTTTTTTTTTGGCCAAAAGTGATTTGTTATATATTATTGAAAGGTGCTTCCAGTGAAAATAACTTATTTTTGTTATAACTATGTTCACTGATGGCATTGCTAACCCTATAATAGTAATGACGTTCTGGTAAGGTGATTTTCTTGTGTGTGTGGCAAAGACAGGAGACATGATGAATGATCTAAACAGTGAAATATTCTAGGGAGTGAAATACATATACAAAATATAAACACTTTGAGAAGGCTGCTTGTTCAATCAAATTAGTGGACCTAACTGGAAATAAATACAATGCAGGTTTGATTTCTGTTCTACAGACAACACAATGGCACAGTGGCATAAAAAAAACAAAAAACTGATCAAGAACGTTCACATTTACCTCAGATGTGCAAAGAAATTCCTAAGAAAAGATTTCATATGACTACAAAATACAAATTATATCACTTAGTATAAACTGGCATGATTTCTGCCATATTAGAAATTGACTACAATGTCTCATAGTACATTTTGAGATAAACTAGTGACATCAAATATTGACATGACCATAAGTGGTTTGATTTGAAACAGTATTTGATAAAAAATATAAATGTAAAAGCATTTAATAAAGTGCTGAAATTAAAGCTGTTCCTTGTCGTGAATTTCTGTTGAGAGTGTGTGTTAACAGTAGCTGTAACATGAGTGTGTGTGTGTATGACCTCCTCTCTGACCGCGACCCTCGAGGGATGGACAGATCAAAGGTGGAGTGCGAATGAATGAGTGGAGCGAGGGAGGGAGTCTGTTTACACGAGCGGCGAAGCAGAGAGAAGGACAGAAAGAGAGAGAGAGAGAGAGAGAGAGAGAGAGAGAGAGAGAGAGAGAGAGAGAGAAACTGCCTGAAAACAGTGTTGTTAATGGACAAATAACACAGAGAATTAACAAAAAGAACATGCATGACAGAAAGATGGAGTTAGAGAGGAAAATTCGAGCAAAAAAGATGGTAACAGAGAGGGAAAAATATAGATGGATAATATATAGATAAGGAGCATATAGATAAATATGCATTAACAAAGGAAGATTGGAAAACAGAATGTAAGAAAGAGAAATGAAAGAAATGAAAAAAAAAATAAGAGTGAGACAGGAGAAAAGAAAAAGAAAGGAGATAATACAAAAGAGGAAAAAGGAATACAAAAAAAAGTCTGAACGAATAAAAGACAAGAGAGCAAATCAGTACAAGGAAGCAGAAATTATTTAAGTGTAAATCCACAATAAAATAAACACAGACTGAATATTGCTCCTCTCTTTCTCTCTGTTCATTTGATATGGCTGCTCTGTCGCTCGGGATTGTGGGAGGAAAGTGAGGGAGAGCGATAAGAACAACCTTCGACCTCTTCACTCTGATTGGACCTGATCTGTCTCTCCATCTTCCATCTCTTTCTCTTATTAACCCTCTCTCCTGTTTCTCTCATAAATTTTCATGTATTACTTCCTCCCTCTCACTCTCTCTCTTTCTCTTGCTCTTCTCTCCTCATTCTAAAAGATTAACAGAAATGTTTTGGACAGAAAATGCACTAAGATTATGCAGTTTTGTGTCATGTGACTGGCCTGTCATCATGTACCTTAGCAACTGCCAACCAACAAAAGAACTTCTCCTGAGACTTCCCTAAATGGCAAAATGCCAACATTTCTCGAATAAGGCAGAACATAGACACAGGCAATATGTTGCGGGAAATGACCTCATGGTGTCAAATATGCACTAAATGGGTTCTTGATTATGACTGGTCACGAGGTGTTGTTACCAAATGTAATTGCTGGTACAAATCTCTGTGCTTTGAGATAAATAAAACTCTTCAGGATGTGCTGTTAAAGGAAAAAATAGCAACTTTATAGTATAGTATAGTATAGTATAGTATAGTATAGTATAGTATAGTATAGTATAGTAGAGTAGAGTAGAGTAGAGTAGAGTAGAGTATATGAACCCCTCTTAACACTAGATTGTTTCACATGACCTTGTTGCAGAAAACCTTTCTTTGTGTGTGGACCAGCTAAAGGAAATGAACATTCAACAGTGAGTGAATTTGTAATAGGTGTGTAGAGTTATACTGTATAGCAGCAAACTATATATCCTTCAAAAGTAAGCCACAGGAGACTGTTTCAGAATAAAGTCCACCTATTAGCATGATAGTAAATTAAATATCCAGAAAAGAAAATGCAACAAAAGCAGCATCTGCACATGTAAAAACTATGGATATAAGGAGAATGTACCATAAATGTTCCTTAGCTGTGCACAAGTATATTCTTTTTAATAAATAATCGATAAAAACCTGGTGTAGCTAGACTTGTAAAGTTAAAGAAGAAACTCAATTAGGTATGCTGAAATCAGGAAAGAATTAATGTTCGATGCTTTTACTATCTATAATACTGCATATTTCCTATAATAGTGTACTTTTTTATTTGCTTGTTGTCATTTGTTATACAGTCCTGTTATCAGTTTCCTCAACAGCCTCTCTTAAAGTTAATGACATTAACACACGCTTTTTATGGTACCAACAAACTAAAACATCCTCTGCCTCAATTAAACAGCAAAAGGTATCTACAGAATTTGAATAAAAACCCAATAGTGACAAACTCTGTGAGAATTTACAATGGAAGGAGTCTACAGTGATCTAACTATTGCTAACTTTTTACAATCATCTGCAGTTTGTTAAATTAGTCTTACAATAGCTGTGGCACTGTGTTTGTATAACTTTGGTTCCAACTGCTTATAACAAAAAAACGTTCTTTCTGCTTCTCCTGTTAGGGGTCGCCACAGCGGATCCCCCGCACGTTTGATTTGGCACATGTTTTTACGCTGGATGCCCTTCCTAATGCAACCCTCCCCATTTATCCGGGCTTGGGGCCCGCACTGAGAGTGGCTGGGGTTGGCTCCCGGACCGGGGATCGAACCCAGGCCGCAGCGGTGAGAGTGCCGCATCCTAACCACTAGACCACCAGGGAACCTAAAGTTGGTTCCAACTGCTTATACGGAAGCTAAATTGACCTGTGCGTTTAGTTGTTTTGAATGCACATCTTTCATCCAATCTGAATTAAGTATTTAGACCGACCATAGTATAATGTCTAATATTACGTTTTCATTCTGTACTTCTATGTCGAGTATATTTTTTATTGCAATTACACATTTTTCATTAGCTACTAAGAAAACTAACAGGAAATGCAAATAATTCTGGACCACTAAAAGTATCCTGGATGCTTAAAAACTGATCTTAAATCTGCATTTCCATTTATCATTCTTTTACATATCAATTTACTCCAATATACCCGTGACACTGAGTGGAGCCTGGTGTCGACACGCAGGCTCACTATGAAATTGATGGAGGTCAGTGAATCAATCTCTGAAAGTTCAGAGGTGAACACTGACATGTGTCAGAGCTTTTACAAGTACAAATGTTCTGTCTTTGATGGAAAATATTGATGAGATTCTTTTGTTTCCATATATAGCAAGTGAATGTTGCTTGTGTGTATAAGAAAGTAGGCAGCAATGAGCAGATCTAAAGGTAAAGTCAGTCTTGTCTGCAGGCTACTACAAGGTCTGATGCTGTATATTTTAGCGGCACTTATTTGGGATTTTAATATAAAGGAGAGGCTGGTTCTATTTTTCTGATTACTTGGACCCCAAAAAAACAGTGTGTCCACTGCATGTTAATGAATTCTGAAACAAAAAGTCTGTGGGTAGGTGATAATATATAGACGAGAGAGTTGCTGAAAAATGTTTTCCTGCTCCTTGTGGATTCATTTGCGCTGACCCAGAATGCAATATTTTCTTAACACCGACAGCACACGCCGTTTGAAGTTTTCTGCTTATGCAAACATGCCATGTGCTCCTGGACCATATTAATCACTGTGAAAAAAACATGAAAGCATGAGCTCATAAATTGTATTCATTTTTTTTCCCTTTTCTTCTTGAGAAAGTCTCCCTGAGCAGCAGCTCCTCATTTACTCTGGTATACAAATTCCCGATAGGTAATAATTATTTTATATGAAATATACAGTAGAATCCAAATACTGTTCTGAAGAGGGGAAAACGTGACTGTTTATAGCTGAGAATGCTAACAAAAGCTAAACATTTTTCTTTGACATTGTACGCCATTAAATGCAGCTATAAACTAATAGAAATATGCTGTGGTATGGTATAACAGGAATAAAATACTTCAGGAAGGAACCTCTACTCTATGTGAAAAAATTAATTGTTAATATTTTTAGCCAGTTTACATATTGTGACAGTTTGAGAGTTTGACCTGATATTAATATGATTGCATATTGTAGAAAGGCAATTCAAAATAGATTACAGATTTGTGAAATGTCACATATCGTTTCAACATGGTGTCAACTTCATCAGATTTCCAACAAGTTTTCAAACCATTATGAGGATTTTGGTTAGGATTAGGGATGGGTCAAGATTTGTATGAAAACAAATAAAAAAGAACACACACTGTCATAAGTTTCTCAAGTTGGACATCCATACATTTGCATTCGATTATGAAATGTACCCCATAATCATAACAGAGGTTGTCTTGACAAATCTTATTACCATAGCTGGATTTGATCATATCCTTCCATCCAATTGTTCAGTATGATGGCTCATGAGAAAGAAAACACAGGAACAAAAACAGCAGCCTAAATGCTTTCCCTCAAATTCTGGCATGTCATTAAACGTAACACACACTTCCTGAACCTACTGATGGGCGACTGCTCTTCACAGAAAAACCTACCCCTCCTTCCCCTTTCCCCTCTGACTTCCATTCTTCACTCTCCTTCCTTAGTACCTCCTTAAAGTTCCACTTAAGGAAACCAATTTAGACAAATTCACCAAAATCAATGGCTCACTGTTGGGCGCCCATTGATGTAGAACTGCGCCGAATGAACTTTCCCATGACCACAAACACACTGCACACCTGTTCCCCAGGTAGCCGAACACCTGAAATTTCAGCAGAGGCCCCTGCTATTGAGGAACTGGTATGATAAGGCGGAAATCCGATAATGGAAGCGGATGCCTGACATAAATTTGCCAAAAAACAGCTTCTGTAGGAAACAAGGAATTTATTCGCACAGTTGCAAGAGGGAAGTCATTGTGGTAAAGTCCAAATGTCTGAGTGCACTTTCAGGAACTGGTTCAGGTCCTCAGTTATCAAAGGATAATCCGACATTGTCCTCAGAATATCCTCATTATTAAAGAATCCATTTTGGAAAATGGCGAAAAATCATGTTTTGTTTTTTTTTAGTTGTTTGGGTGAAACAGAAATCCATATTTCAAACTGATTTGTTTAACTACATTTAAATGTAGGTTAAAACTGTAGCTTTAATGAAAACATGATAGTGGAGGCAGATAATACATTGTGATATGAGTGATATGAGAGTGATTGTTACAAACACTCAAATACAATGTATAAATTATGATTCAGACAACTATTTTTTAAGGCTGGAAACAATAATGATTATGGTGGAAAAAACTTCAATCAACTTCAAAACTGATCAATCAAAAATGAAAGAATTTAAAGTATTAGCAGTCTGAATCCTCTCACATAGAATATACAATTCATTCTTTAAACTCAAAGCCATTTGTAAACACTTGAGACGAGCACAGAAATGTCTTTCACAGCATAATTGATTAGGCATACATCACCTTCATGCAAGGAAAGAAAAAAGAAAGTACAAGATAGTACAACCCTCTGTGGGGCAAAAGAATGAGTAAAAGAAACTTGCTTATGCTGTGTTAAGTTATAGTTTTCCAAAATGCTTGAGTTTTATCATAGAAGAGGCATTTTAATACAGAAGCCAGCCTGAGAAATTAACCATATAAATAACACTAGAAAAACTTACACTTAGTCCAGCGACATTTTTCATTCATTTACTTTTGTGTTACTAAGTAGCTCATGGTGTTATACCTGTAATTATCCACATTCATACAAGTTTTATACAATATTATTTACAAAATAGCAAGTAGATAATGTTTTGTATTTCACTACGTTATTGCATGTATATGGAAATGTATGTGTGTGTGTGTGTGTGTGTGTGTGTGTGTGTGTGTGTGTGTGAAACATTACTAGCTTAAAAATACATAAACAATACAACATAATGTATGTGAAGTGTATATGAAATGTGTTCAGAGTTAAATATGTGCATTTTAATATTTACATTTACATAACAATATATACATGCTGTAGATACTTATCATTATTTGAATGTGTGTGTGTGTGTGTGTGTGTGTGTGTGTGTGTGTGTGTGTGTGTGTGTGTGTGTGTGTGTGTGTGTGTGAGACCGAGAGAGAGAGAGAGAGAGAGAGAGAGAGAGAGAGAGAGTGTGTTTGGTAATGTAGAAACGCCTACAGAATGGTCTCATATTTTCTGTTGGCCCCTTTCTCTTTGTTGGGGCATACATCATCTAAACCCTCCTGAGGGTGCATGATGCACACACACACACACACACACACACACACACACACACACACACACACACACACACACACACACACACACACACACACACACACACACTCTGACATGGCCTTTGATGTTGACAGGATGTTAAAGCAGTAGACACAGAGGATCTTATGGACTACTTTTATGGACTCTTCTCCCATTTGTTATTGTAACCACCGAAAACACAACACGCTTGCTGAGTAAATTATGATTTAAAAACCTTTTTTGCTCCTTGATCGCTCCTCCAGATTTCCACACCAGCAAGCGATTTTAGACGAACAGCTGCTCGGGGAATCATAATTTTTTTTTAAAAGCAATAAAAAAACATAAATAAATGAAAAAATGAACAGACATAAACATGCCTGAGCTCAAGAGAGATGCTTTCTTAGCGCATTGTTTTCATCAAGTAAAGGTGTCATTTTTTAATTTAAATTTAAACTTTTATATTTCATGTGTCTTGTTTTTTTACAGTATAAATCACTTAATTACATCTTATTGATCAATTTGTGCAAAAATAAGTCTGACGTCTCACTTTGCACACCCACGCGCGCGCACACACACACACACACACACACACACACACACACACACACACACACACACACACACACACACACTAAAGGAGACGGAAAGGCTTCACTGGATCTATACCACTCTTTAAAGAGAGAGATAGACAGGAAGACAGAGAGAGAGAGAATGAGAGACAGAGTGAAAGAAAGGTCTTATTAGATCATGTGCTCTTGCTGAGTAGCCATCAGGGCATAGTGTCTGGGTGAAAGGCTAATCTCTATACTTCTCTCTCTCTCTCTCTCTCTCTCTCTCTCTCTCTCTCTCTCTCTCTCTCTCTCTCTCAGCAATTCTGAGGATCAATACTTCTCAGGGTATGCTCTTAAAAATTTGCCCTTCAACACACTAACACATGAATCACACAGTTTGCCAAAGACAGAGGCAGGAAACATGAAAAGAACATAGAAAGTTCACTTCTTCACTTTAGCTTGTGCTGATTGGATTAGTGTGCCTTTATGAGTATATCCATAAACGTTAGCTTTAACATGAGCTAACCTAAACCGTCAATATTGAACATGAGGATTATTGAACAAGCTTTTTATTTTCAGCAGGAAAATGTTTATAATCTAGAAATCTATTAAGACAGGACTGCAGATAAAATAACAGCTAATACTAATCTCGAAGGCTAATCACAAACAAACCTAAGCTAGTTTACTATTTTTATTTGTTTTTTAAACTTTTTATTAACTTTTTATTGTTAAGAATAACTATATAATTTATTCAGATAAACTAACCTGAATGAAATGATTGGAACGTTCAAGAGTACAATGAATTGTCACTTACATGCTAATGTTGAGCTCAGGTACAGCTCAATCAGATATAATCAGATACTATTGTTATACTAGGTAATATATGAATATTACTAATTGGTTCCTGTGTGGAAACTGCTCATCAAGTTTCCTCTGAAATGGTGAAAAAAACAATTGTTTGGCAAAGTTTTATTTTTAGCAGTTTTACAAAGAACTGGGTATTCATGCAAGTGAGTTTTTAACAGGCTAATCAAAGGATCATTCAACACAACAATACACAGTACAACAGGTATGAAAATGTTGTTTAAAGTTTCCTAAGGTTTAAATAATGGAACAAATTTAAATTTAGTCTTTGATAAGAAATGAAATAATAGTGCACTTGGTTGTGAAAAAAGCTTGAGTGAATAACCAGATGCTGTCACAGTAAACCAACAGCGTTTTGGACTATTTCATTGTTTTGGGACTCGTGTGTGGGAGTTGTACGGTGGGCTGGGGTTTTTTTGTTGGAGACAGAGCTACAAATCAAAACCTTTAAGACCAGCCGTCTATGCATATTCACTTTCAAGGGTGGAAGTGTGTAAAGCAGACACTTTTGAGTAAGTTCAACACACAGTTTTCCACTGCTTCAGATAGTTTGAAGTAAAATAAAAAAAAAAGGAAAATGCTCAATTTTATAACAATTCTCTGGGAATACACAAATCAGATCGCTTGTGTTTGTTCTTCCCATACATGCATTGCTCTGCCAAATGTATAATATACAGGAAACATTTGTGGACACCAACCTTTACAGCCATATGTGGTCCTTTTTCAAACTTGGAAGCACACAAATGTATTGGATGTTTTGTTTGCTTGGTAACACCCATGTGCACAAAGCAAGACCAATAAAAGACATGGGTTGCCAAGTTTGTAGAGACACTTGAGTGTCCTGCACAGAGTCCCGACCTCAACCCCATTGAACAAAGTTAAAAACCAACTGCTCCTCAGGCCTCTTCATCCAAAACACTTATCCATCTGAATGAAATCCCAACAGCCACACCCCAAAATCTATTATCTACTATTGAGATTACTATAAGAACCATTGGTGTAATGGTCAGGTGTTTACATATGATGGCTCGGTGGGTAAATTACTGTGGCTAATCAAACAATCTTATAAAGTGTACATAGTGGGGGTCAGACTGCATGCAGTCACACATAGATAATTCATAATCCTAATCTGATGAAGCATAAATGAAAATACTCAGATGCCAGAAAGCAAAAAAGCACAGAAACATAAAACTTATAACTGCATTATATAACTGACAACATTTCACACCTAAATAATAAAACATGAAAAAAATCATAAAAAAATACTAACTAGACAGGTGAAAACAAAATACAGGAAAAACAGGTGTACACAATCAGGTAACAAACAAATTTTTGACCAGACAGGTATGGGGATCTAAGAATTGTAAACAAACAAACAAACAAAAATCCACTGCCATTTGGGAACCACAACAACAGTTGTGACAAGAGTTAGCTAAATATTTAGCTAGCTATATAAGTCCAATCAATTTGAGCTACAATTCTAACTCTTTTAAATTTGTGCTGTCTGTGTTTAATCTCAGAATAGCATCTTTTTCAGGATTTGGATTCACCTGACTGTGCTGAACCAAAGTCCTAATAAAAAAATTTCCTAGGCTTAATTTATGGCTAAATTAGCAGTGCAGGATCCTTTCACATTTCATGCTTTTTCTTGCAAGGGATCTACCACCATAAACCAATCTTTAAATAAATTAAAAAGCAAATGTATCAACTTATTTATAATACATGGCTATTTTGCTGCTTGGCCCCCTCAATTACTATGTCAAATATTCTGTATATTTTATAAATATACTGTACTATATATTTCTCTACCAATCCATTATTTACATGTATAGACAAATAATTAACCAACAAAGGTTGCACAATTTATTTTAATATTTATATTTTGATATACAGAACAGAATATATATATTGGTATATATTGAATTTTACTTATAGTCATATTTTACTTGACTTGATGATTTTTTACTTGACATTTTGATAGTTATATACCAAAGCCTTACCTAAATTAAAGGCATTAATTGCAATCCATGACCTGTACATTCTCAGTCATCTGCTTACCACTCACTAAATACCTGCATCATTATCCAATGGTATAAGTCGACCACAAACAGAGAGAGAGAGATCGGAAATCCCATTTGGTCATCCTGCTCAAACCATGATTAGATGCTGCCGAATGACAGCTCTTGATTTCAGCTGGTTAGTAGGATGATTTGTTTAATTACATGAAAGCAGATTTTTTTGGTGTATTCAGGGTTTAATTAGCTCCAGCGTGTGGTGTGCAATGGCTCAGCCTTTGGCCTGATTACTGTGAATGTTGAGTATTTCCTGTCTGTACGCTACATATGGATCGAGTAAAGACTACTGTTTCTTTCCTCAACATTTTTCATTTACTTTTCACAAACTTCCATACATTGTACAGTTTCATTCCCCCCTCACAGATGTGTTCTCTGTTCTAAACTCATATGAAGATTCATGTCCTGATACTAGTACCGATATAGATACTTTTACAAGTCAAGATTATTTTTCCATTAAATATAAATCTCTACCCTAGATAAATATTACAGATGTGTGTTTT
This sequence comes from Silurus aristotelis, assembly GCF_946808225.1. NCBI lineage: Eukaryota > Metazoa > Chordata > Actinopteri > Siluriformes > Siluridae > Silurus > Silurus aristotelis. The sequence goes on along the minus strand of NC_139598.1, from coordinate 5,432,750 downwards.
TTAAGGCATGCCAAGCTTTACAGGAGTTATTATGGTATCACAGAAACAGCACTTTGTCATGTTATATACAAATATCTTACCTTAGGTTTTTTTTTTCATGCTGCATAGTCGTGCTGTTGAACTACGTCCTTGACGGGAAGTGTAAGTGATACAAGCATTTACTCTAATGGCAATCTAAAAGGAGCCAAAAGGTGATTTAGAAAGCTAATGTCAGATTAATACAGCATGTGTCTGATAAAATCGTTTTTGGTTTTTGATTACAAGACTAATAAAATTGTTGGAAAAACAGGGAAATGTCTTATACATGAGTGAAGACTTCCAAAAGTAAATTTTATTATTTATTTTTTAATCGGACTGTTGAGACCGCAAAGAGTGGCAAACCATGCAGAATTATATATTGTATTTTATGGCTAAGGATGATTACATTAACACAAAGCATTCTTACAGTTTATAGTGCTTTTGGTAGCCTACTGGTATTTAATTTCCTGCAGAACTTCAATACTGATTATAAAAATTGTGCTGTATTTGAATAAAGTGACAGTGTTTTGGTGCTTGGCCTTCTTACAGTTCTTAGCTGCTTTGGAGCATTTCTCGAATCATCCTTAATATTTGCAAACCAGTAAGTCCATTCTCAAAACAGTTTGTACAAACAGCACAATACATTGGAGTTCTGTTTCTGATGTTTATTCACTGTGTATGTACTTGATACTTGGTAGTGGATCCTTTTGCTTTAATTACTGCCTCAATTCAGCATGGCATGGAGGTGATCAGTCAGAAGCCCAGGTTTCTTTACAATGGCCTTTAGCTCATTTGCATTTTTTGGTCTCCTGTTTCTCATTTTCCTCTTGAAAATACACCATAGATTCTCTATGGTGTTCAGGTCTGGTGGGTTTGCTGCCCAGTCAAGCACAACAACACCATGGTCATTCAACCAACATTTGGTGCTTTTGGCAGTGTGGGCAGGTGCCAAATCCTGCTGAAAAAATGAAATCAGCCTCTTTAAAAAAACTGGTCAGCAGAAGGAAGCATGAAGTGCTCAATAAACGGGTGCAGCGACTTTCAAAAAACACAGTGGACCAACATCAGCAGATGACATTGCACCCCAAATCCTCACAAACTGTGGAAACTTAACACTGGACTTCAAGAAACGTCTCCACCCTTCCTCCAGACTCTAGGACCTTGGTTTCTAAATGAAATACAAAACTTGCTCTCATCTGAGAAGACCAATTTGGACAACTGGGCAACAGTCCAGTTCTTCTTCTCTTGTCTGTGGTTCAGGAGTGGCTTAACAAAAGGAATACGACAACTGTAGCCAAATTCATTGACACGTCTGTGTGTGGTGGCTCTTGAAGCCTTGACCCCAGCCTCCATTCCATTCATTGTGAAGTTCACCCAAATTCTTGAATCGATTTTGCTTGACAAGCCTCTCAGGAAACCTTTGCAGGTGTTTTAAGTTGATTAGCTGATTGGCATGTCACCATATTCTAAATTTGAATCAAAATCATCACAATTAAAAGAACCGAAGACATAAACTACTTCAGTCTGTGTGCACTGAATTTATTTAATACACAAGAAAACTAAAGTGTCAGAAGTAAGCAGAAAAGCTGAGAACAACACCAAATATACGGTAATGTCCAGAAACTTTTTTCCCTTCTGCTCGTTGTGTGATTAAAGAAAATACAAATGTTTTTTATCCAGGTGCTTGCAGTTTCACGATGGCCGTAATACGATCAGACACTAACGCAGAACAGCTGCTTTGGAAAAAAAACAAATATATGTTTATTGTCTGATTGGTTATGGTAATCTGTTTTTTTTTAACTGCAATAATTATGGTACTGAGGCAAAACAGAGATGGTACAACCTAAAAAAACTTAAATAAAAATTATATATCAAAATGTGCACATATATACTGAATACTGTTTACAGTAGATACAAGCTATGTCTGAAATAAAAGTACACCAGTTTAACTAAATTAGATACTTAGATATCATCACACATTTCCCAGAAGATGTCTCTATATGGACAAAAGTTTGTGGAAATCGCCTCCACTCTTCTGGGAAGATGTTTCACTAGATTTTGGAGTGTGGCTGTGGAGATTTGTGCTGATTCATCTACAATTATTAAAATCAGATACTGATGTAGGTGAGGTGAGGAGGCCTGGGGTGCTGTCAGCATTATAATTCATCCCAAATGTGTTTAATTGGGTTGAGGTCAGAGCTCTCTAGCAGGCCACTCAGGATGTTCCACTCCAACCCAAATCATGTAAACCAAATCTTCATAGAGCTGACTTGCACAGGGTCATTTGGGTCTCCTAGTTCAAGTAAAAGGACAATTTAACGCTAACACATGAAAATACAGCCTGTGCAATTGTGTGCTCCAAGTTTGTGGTAACAGTTTGGGGAAGATCCTCATATGGCTGGAAAAATCAGGTGTCCCAATACTTTTGTCCACATTACAGTCACATAAACATCACATATTTCTCAGTGTCATCAGTCTACTGTACACTTGACCCAAACAACATATCAGATTCACTGGAAGAAACAAATAAATGGACAATGTCTCAATGTTTCATAATCGACAATGTCTCAAAGCAGCTATATAGAACTTAAGGATTGAAGTGAATTTTGTGTATTTATCCCTGATGAGCAGCCTGGGGTGACTGTGGCAAGGACAGACTCCCTATGAATGAGGACTTTGAGAGAAACCAGACTCAAAAGGGGAACCCATCCTCATTTGGGTAATATCAAGGGTGTGATAATAACTCTTAAAACAATACAAAACACTGGAGAGTAAGAACTAACATGAGTCCTGGAGTGTGTGTGATTATAAGTAATGTACTTTCTACAGTCTTATACAGCCAGTTGACGTTGTGGAACCGGAAGCTACTGAGCAACTCATAAAATAGCTCAACATTTGAGGTCATCATTGATCCAACACCAACTCCTCCATGTCAGAGCCTTTAAAAGTTTTAAGAGGGCCAATGCCAATCTCTACATGAAGTGGAATCCAAATGGCGCTGGTACGTCATTTGCAAACGTGCAGGTGTTTCTAATAAAGTGAACCAGCGAGTGTAAATGTCCTCTGTGGATGTTTTCCAAACCACACAAGCTCTTCACTATAAAGGCCACTTACACATTATAACAAACACATCGTCAGTCCATTAGGGTTGTGTCCCAAACCACAGTGGGTGGTTTTTTTGTTTTTTCTTTAACAATATAATATGAGGTCAAGTTTGTTATTTTAAAAGCAAAAAAGTTCAAGCAAAAAAATTTGGAAGAAAGGAATGTGGGTAAATGAGATTTGCATTAAAGTGTTAAAGCTGCTTGTGCAAGGCCTATATGCTTACTTAACCTCACACGGACATGCACTTACTGTGTAAGTGTGAATGCTATGCTATCCATCCATCCATCCATCCATCCATCCATCCATCCATCTATCCATCTATCCATCTATCTATCTATCTATCTATCTATCTATCTATCTATCTATATAGTCAGATTGTTTATCTTAACGTCAGTAACTGGATCTCTGAACATCTCCAACACGACAAAAACATGTCCATCGATCACATCAATAACAGTGCTATCGATCAAAGACAGTCCGCACTAATCAAATCGCTTGCTGGTTTGTTTGAAGTTAAAAAATTAATCCGCTCTGCTTTCGGACTTTCGCCTGACGGTTACACGGAAAGCCAGAGTGTTATTTGTATTGTTACGTTTACATTAAGTCCATGTTAATTGCATCAGCTCTAGAGGTAATGGCCCTCCCTGAGAAAATTGCAATCATGTGTGGCGCGTAATGCCCAAACTTAATTAATCTAATCGGGTTGTGTTCCATTATAGCAGCACTTTATCATTTTAAACAGATGGAGCACGAAGAGACGAAAGACCAAGAGCGGCGTCTTCTTTCCCACCGGTGCTTCAGTAGCATCATACCCACACACACACACACACACACACACACACAGACACACTCACACTCACACACACACACACACACACAGACACACACACACACACACAGACAGACACACACACACACACACACACACACACACACACACACACACACACACACACACACACACACACACACACACTCAAAGTCTCTCTCCATCTTTCTCACTCACTCTCTCTCTCTCTCTCTCTCTCTCTCTCTCTCTCTCTCTCTCTCTCTCTCTCTCTCTCTCTCTCTCTCTCTCGTTCTCTCTCTTTTTGCTTCTTGACTTGTATGAGAAAAAACATATTCAATATTAAAAGAGCTCAAATCTATGACATAATTTCATAGAAAACACCAACTGTATCATATGCTCTCACTGCTTTTTGATACCAGTTCCAATAACCTCAGAGGTATAAGAGAAAATGAAGGAGGAAGTGATGTCATCTTCCACTTGAGTGAACAGCATGGGTTAACAGAAGCTGATCAAGAAGGGCTGATCGTGTAAAGATTTATTTTATGGACACAAAATTCTCTCATTTGATTACAAGAAGTGTTTTTCAAAAGGACAATCTGGGGCTGTTTGCAGACGTATGAAAAATTCAAATATGAAAACTAATTTGTTAATTATTTTCACCCATATTTATTTGTGTGTAAAATGAATTTGATGTTAACAACATATAAATTTACATCACATTCATACATTTATAAACGATATGCTGGAGAATGTCACCCTTTAGAAGGTGGTGAATATGGATTGTATGTGACAATGTCTGTTTCAAATACAGACGGCTGTAATTGTAATATTAATTAATTCGTCTGATATGGTTACTGTCTTTTTTATTCTCATCTTGCAGATAGTTTATACATTTTCCCCTACACTATACACTACATGAACAAATGTATTGGGACACCTGGCTTTTTACAGCCCTATGTAGTTCTTCCTCAAACTGTTACCATAAACTTGGAGCACAGAATTGTTTACAGTGCATTTGGATGGTGTAGCATGGATTTTTCCCTTAACTTGAACTAGGATTTACTAAAGCTCTTTTAGCTGAATCAGCAAAAATCTCCAAAATCTAATGGAACCCCATCACAGAAAAGTGGAGGTTTTTATAACAGCAAATGGGGACTAAATATGGAATGGGATGCTCAAAAAGCACATACAAATCTTACAGTCAGGTTTTAAAAAACATCCATATAGTGCATTTTAGAGCAATGTAAAGGTTGTACACAGTGTGATCAGTGTCAGATGAAGTCTGAGGGCATTATAATAATTTATTTGGCTGATGATTTGGCCTTATATATAAGTGAAGGCGCAATGAAAAAGGCACTTTTTAACATATATGGCAGGAGGACACTTCAATACAATATGTGTGAATACAAATAGGTATTTAAATATATATATATATATATATATATTTTTTTTTTTTTCATAAGGCTGAAAAAAAAAATACAACAGCCTTGAAATGTTTATACATAATAATATAATCATTGTGCCTTTTTTATTTATTTTATTTTCTGGACATTTGCTTTATTTAAATAGCCATGTATTTCTTTATAGCAGATCAATACAATGTTCATGGATGTTTTATGAACCATATGTAGGTTTACAAACCTTCCATTAAGAAGGAGATACAGGAACAGAACAAGAAACCAGCAGATTCAGGGTCAGCTTTTTTTCCATCCCCCTACTGAACTTCATACTATACTGTATTAGGACACTGTATATACATTATGTATAACCTTTGTACAGTTGCACAATCAATGTGTATATTCCATACTGTAAATTTATATATTATTTTTTCTCTACACATATTGTGGCTCACACCAAACCAAATATTGTTAAAACCAAATAAAATGTATTACTATCAAAAGACTGAACAAACACTAATACAGCAGATTTTAAGTCCATCCTGTAAACTGTTTCTGTAGTTGCAAAACTAAACCTCATACTAAATAACAGTAAAGTTCCACAACACACAACTCTGAATCAGTAACTAATAAAAAAAACTGCTGAGTGAAGTGAAACAGCTCAGAGTGAAATGAATTGTTTGGGTTGAATCACTGCTGAACGTTAGTAGTGTTTGGAAAGTGGGATCTGAATAAATAGCAGTATGTTCTGTGTTGTTTGAATGTTGTACAGTAACCTCTAGGTGGCACATTACGTACAATTACAAAACATTGACATGAGAAGGGATGGATGCATTTTAGTATTTAATTTAAAATAGGAAAATAGGATCAATGCATTATTATCGATTGCATTTAAAAAAAATCTATCTATCTATCTATCTATCTATCTATCTATCTATCTATCTATCTATCTATCTATCTATCTATCTATCTATCTATCTATCTATCTGTCTGTCTGTCTGTCTGTCTGTCTGTCTGTCTGTCTGTCTGTCTGTCAAGATTATTGGTTCAAAATTAGTCTCCTTTTTTCTATTCATCAATAATAATAATAATAATAATAATAATAATAATAATAATAATAATAATAATAATAATAATAATAATAATTAATAATAATAATATGATGATGATGATGATGAAATGGATAGACCAACAGAATTTTTGTTAATTATGAAAGGATTCAGACACTGTGTACCAAATGCTGGTGTTTTTCACAAAAAAAACAATGCTTTGGGTCAGTGTGCAATGATACGTCTTACGCTTTTCTCTTACTATCTCTCATTCTGTTGTCCCTTCTTCCAGTCTCCTTTCCAGTCCTCAATTTTTTATATTTCCTTTTACATTCACTTTGTCCCCAAATGTCCCTGAATTTTATGTTTGAGTGTGTGTGTGGTGTGTGTGTGTGTGGTGTGTGTGTGTGTGTGTGTGTGTGTGTGTGTGTGTGTGTGTGTGTGTGTGTGTACGGTAGCTCTATGACTCAGGGGTTATAAAGGTGTCAGTAGGGGATCCAGGCATGCTGTAGTTTGACAGAACACTGAATTATTTATCGAGCTGGAAATGTAGGTGGTCTCTCAGTACTGAAGGAAATGTGCTCACTCACAGCTTTTTATAAACCACACAGGCGTTAATTATTGCCTTGCACATATAATAACACTGATGTAATAGCTTACAGTTTTTCACTGTTATTAAAAGCAACTGAGTGTGTGCGCAATTCATAACTCACAAACTCCTGTCTCAATGTTTCTTTATTATCTAAATATAAAAATATTTGTTTTGGATTCTGCTTAAATTAATGAATTCTATAGTCACTGTGAGGGGGTCATGTTCATTATATTTCTCACCTCCCATTTTTACTCTGTCCTTCTTATTTACTTTTGTAGTAAAAGTAATTGACTTTTACAAACTTTAAAAAACTTTTATTGGGATGTTTAGCTTTCTCTGATCATAGTGATCTAATCTAATCTAATCTAATCTAATCTAATCTAATCTAATCTAATCTAATCTAACAATGTACAATGATTATTGCCATAAAATGAATGAATTATTCAAACTAGAAAATAAGCAAATTAGCATCATATGAACTAAAACTAAAGGAACTATAAAGTTAAGGAACTAATTGAAAGAGAGATAGTCTATCTATCTACAGTGAGGAAAATAAGTATTTGAACACCCTGCTATTTTGCAAGTTTTCCCACTTGGAAATCATGGAGGGGTCTGAAATTGTCATCGTAGGTGCATGTCCACTGTGAGAGACATAATCTAAAAAAAAAATCCAGAAATCACAATATATGATTTTTTAAACTATTTATTTGTATGATACAGCTGCAAATAAGTATTTGAACACCTGTCTATCAGCTAGAATTCTGACCCTCAAAGACCTGTTAGTCTGCCTTTAAAATGTCCACCTCCACTACATTTATTATCCTAAATTAGATGCACCTGTTTGAGGTCGTTAGCTGCATAACGACACCTGTCCACCCCATACAATTAGTAAGAATCCAATTACTAACATGGCCAAGACCAAAGAGCTGTCCAAAGACACTAGAGACAAAATTGTACACCTCCACAAGGCTGGAAAGGGCTACGGGGAAATTGCCAAGCAGCTTGGTGAAAAAAGGTCCACTGTTGGAGCAATCATTAGAAAATGGAAGAAGCTAAACATGACTGTCAATCTCCCTCGGACTGTGGCTCCATGCAAGATCTCACCTCGTGGGGTCTCAATGATCCTAAGGAAGGTGAGAAATCAGCCCAGAACTACACAGGAGGAGCTGGTCAATGACCTGAAAAGAGCTGGGACCACCGTTTCCAAGGTTACTGTTGGTAATACACTAAGACGTCATGGTTTGAAATCATGCATGGCACCGAAGGTTCCTATGCTTTAACCAGCACATGTCCAGGAACGTCTTATGTTTGCCAATGACCATTTGGATGATCCAGAGAAGTCATGGGAAAAAGTCATGTGGTCAGATGAGACCAAAATAGAACTTTTGGGTCATAATTCCACTAAACGTGTTTGGAGAAGGAAGAATGATGAGTACCATCCCAAGAACACTATCCCTACTGTGAAGCATGGGGGTGGTAGCATCATGCTTTGGGGGTGTTTTTCTGCACATGGAACAGGGCGACTGCACTGTATTAAGGACAGGATGACCGGGGCCATGTATTGCGAGATTTTGGGGAACAACCTCCTTCCCTCAGTTAGAGCATTGAAGATGGGTCGAGGCTGGGTCTTCCAACATGACAATGACCCGAAGCACACAGCCAGGATAACCACGGAGTGGCTCTGTAAGAAGCATATCAAGGTGTGTGCAAACCTGGTGAAAAACTACAGGAAACGTTTGACCTCTGTAATTGCAAACAAAGGCTACTGTACCAAATATTAACATTGACTTTCTTAGGTGTTCAAATACTTATTTGCAGCTGTATCATACAAATAAATAGTTTAAAAATCATACATTGTGATTTCTGGATTTTTTTTTTTGATTATGTCTCTCACAGTGGACATGCACCTACGATGACAATTTCAGACTCCTCCATGATTTCTAAGTGGGAGAACTTGCAAAATAGCAGGGTGTTCAAATACTTATTTTCCTTACTCTATCTATCTATCTATCTATCTATCTATCTATCTATCTATCTATCTATCTATCTATCTATCTATCTATCTATCTATCTATCTATCTATCTATCTATCTATCTGTCTATCTGTCTGTCTGTCTGTCTGTCTGTCTGTCTGTCTGTCTGTTAATAGTTTATCTTTTTATTTAACAAAATGGAAATTAAATGATTAGTAGAGAAATCCAAATCAATATTTGGAGTGAGCACCTTTGTCTGCAAAACAGCATAAATTATTCTAGGTAGACTTGCACACAGGAAGGAATTCGGCAGGTAGATTGTAGATCCACAGAGGATGTAGGCTGCCTTAAATCCGTCTGTTTCTTCATGTAATCCCAGACAGACTTGATAATGTTAAGATCAGGACTCTGTGGGGGCCAAAACTAACTACTACTCCTCTACACTGCAAATGGTTCTTAATGACATCCGCTATTCTTCTGGAGTAAATTTGGAGCCAATCAACGCCTCCATGTTGGATAAGTATCTGCCTGCATTGGGGACACCATTAATCCTGACCAATTCTCCAAATCAATCAGTTGTTTGCTGATGGCACTGCTGGACGTCTTCCGATGTCAAAGGGAAGCAAGCATGATGTGCTTTTCATCTGCTGCATTACATTTCCCACACTGACCACTGTCCCTAATTTTGCTAATTTCCTTGTCCTTTTTCAAAATAGCTTGAACAGTACCTCTTATCTGCTTTGAAATTATTGTCTGGGAGAGACCTTGCTGATGCACTATTACTAACTTGCTGTGCTTAGTTTTACCAGGGGTATGACTTGTGACAACCTCACCTTATTAGCAGAGTTTGCCTGTTCCTGTGTGTGTTTGTGTGTGTGTGTGTGTGTGTGTGTGTGTGTGTGTGTGTGTGTGTGTATTCTATATTCTATATTGTCTATTTATCTATAAATTATATATGCTGTATATACATTAATTGTACTGTATATAAATATATGTATATAAATATTACATTTAGTAGTTCTAATATTGCTAACACCGATGATGGCTAGCTAACCTGGAGTCACTGCTGTGAGGGGGAGAAAGAGCAAAAATGTCTAACTGGTGATAAAACATTTGACTGCAGAGTTAACCTGAATAATTAACCTGCACTGCCATGAGCCTTTTAGTGTAAAAGTTAAATATACAGTGTGCAGGTGTGACCTCAGGGACAAGCCAAAATATTCCCTTTATTTATTCGAATATCTACAGCAGAGTAATTAAAGTAAAGCCAGACCTTCCTCTACACCATTATTGATTTTCTATTTTCTATTTCTCCCAAGCTCCTCGTTATCCTGCATTATTTACAAAGACGGAAAGCTGACTTTTATGTGTTGTTGACCTTTTTTACGTCACCTCGGACCACTTTTCCCCCTCACAGCTACCTATTAATTATGAAATATCGTCGCTCACACTTTTTTACCGCTTGCTTTTTACGACCTTCTTCCTGTTGAACTCTGTTTCTGTTTTAAGCGACTGCGTTAAGTAAACGTGGAGGAAAGGAGTCTCAGAAGTCTTAGGTCATTCACACATTATGTCACTGCAGAACCCTGGAGGACACTGAATGAGACCAGGAAAATATGGAAAATAGAAACTAGCAGGCAACAAACTATGGGATCCAGAAAGTGAGACACATGGAAACAAGGGTTAGTTCAAAATGTGATCCAGAAAAACAAACCAAAAACTCAAAGGCAATCAATTTCTGAAACTATTAATTAAAACATAATAAAATAAAGAGAACTATAGCTAGGAGTTGGGAACGCAATGTAAATTAGAGGTAGGTACTTCAAACCAGGAGCCAAGGAAACTGGAAAATGAAGGAATAATGGAACAAGGAAAGACTGTAAAAAAATGCTATCCTTTTACAGTATTTATTTTATAACCAGATTTATTGTTTAATATTTTGTACATTACAATTGTCTTGTACACATTTAGGAACATAGAGCCATGCACTGGTTTACACAAAAATACCAGTAAACAATGCATAATAGGATAGCTAAGGTTTTGGCAGGCGTGACGAAGGTGTATAAAACATCGTTGCGCCAAAATCGGCAAATAAATGGATCATTTATTTTAACAACTATTTTAGGTGAATACAACCCCTATTTAAGTTTATTTTATATTCATATTTTATACTGCTTTATATGCTAATAAAAATCTTTTAGTGTAAATGTATTCTGTGGAGGAGGTGGTTGAAGCGAGGTAAATGCATTGAGCTAGCTATGATAATTTTTACTGTTAAAGGCTATAAATTATACATCAAAAACTTGTGCATTCAAATCCTATTCTTCCAGCAAAAATCTATATAATACCCAATGTGTTATAATTATTTAATGTAATTTTAAAGTGATCTTACAGTAAATGTTTTACAGTGAAACAATAAAAACTATGGGAACTGAGATTATAATTGTTATTGGTGTTATTAGTGTTCTAAGTATTACTTCAAGCTATAGGTGGTGAATTAAGAGAAAATGAAGGAAGAAGTTGTAGACCTTCAAGCTACAATAGGAGACAACAAAATAACACAATTTTCAGACAAAATTTCTCAGACAATTTTGTGGCTCTAGTGACTACAAGAACCAACAAAATTTTGCAAAAGAACAGTAAATAGCGAAACTAAGACTAAAGTATAGTTAATAAAATTTAGATAATAGAACGGGAATGCTGACTGATTAATACTTAATTATTACACAATATGTCTATTTTATCTAAACTTTGCATGAAGCTCAGCGAATGTAAAGATTTGTAAATGTCAAAATGTACAAATGTTGAAACAAATGAAGATATCAGACAATTAAAATAGGGGACCGTTAATAAATCTTTCCTTTGCAGACTTATAGAACTCGCCATCTAGGATAAAAAAGGACCTACAAATCTTATGTTCAGGTATACACAATTTTTTTTCATATAGTTTATGCGATGAATAACATTTTTCACATTAAATATTAATAGAGTATATAACACAATATGTATATTTTATCTAAACTTTACCTGAAGATCAGCAAAGATCTTCCCAATAAAAAAAATGTCATATGTTGAAACAAATGAACATATAAAGTAAGGAAAATAGGGGACCGTAAAAAACAATTTTTTCTGTGCAGACTTATAGAACTCTCCATCCTGCTGTGAATAAGCTGTAATAAATTTACACACTCCTGATCCCCGCTGTCACCGCTTTCCCTTTGTGTGTGAGCTGACTTCATCAAACACTCACTCAGCTGTGCTGCTCTTTAAAGATTTTCTCATAAAAAAAACAGAGCTTTGCTGAACATCATAAATGACATTTTCCACCTACGTAACTTGCACATGGACCAACAACAGTGTGTGCTACACAAAATTCTTAACTTTACAGGTTTTTGTAATTTTTCAGTCCAGATGACCCATTTATATAAATCTGAACTGGAATGTCTACATTCACAAGTTTTTTCAACCTCGTGTAAGAAGTGTAGAAATCAGTGGAAGAGTATATATATATATATATATATATATATATATATATATATATATATATATATATATATATATATATATATATATATATATATATATACTTTTTCTATATACACTGGCTAAGAACATTTGTACCTCTGTTTATTCATTCAATTATCCAATCAGCCAATCATGTGACCCTACAATTATGAAGATACAGAACAAGAATTTTAGTTAACGTTAACAAAAAAAACCCCATCAAAATGTGGACTTTGTTCTTAATCACTAACTGTGTATTGGGTCCTTGTGCCAAGTTTTAGGGCTTTTAACACACAACGGTCTTCGAAGTTTTTACACATAATGTCTTGCAAATAAAAGAGAAGACTATGGAAACCCGAATAGCCACTTTATACAACAATTGTCAACATAAAAAGCAGCTGAGAATAAACAACCAAACTAACCTTGAGGTGGATGGGCTTCAACAGCAGGTTCACCACATCAGATTCAGCTCCTGTAAACCACAAACTAGAATTTGAGGTTATGGTGGGCAAAAAAGAAAAAAGAAATATTGGTAATATATTGTTTAAAGAATTTATGTTTATGGGAATGATAGACAAACAGTCATCCTAAGACTTTCAGAGGTGCTTTGTAGTCTCCATCAATAAATTCATCCCAATACATCTGGTACATTAGCTAAAGTACTAAGATCAATCAGTCTTAAAACTGTTTGTGGATGTAATATAATGAGAAAACCGTTCTTTTGTTTAAATGAGCAATTATTAAATTTAGCAAATATTATTGTAATGTAAGTACATTTATATAGTGTGTAAGAGTGTTGGAGTGTAAGCTATTGCCAGGGTATACAGTAATGCCATTGTTCTATAAATTCAGTATGCTCTCATCTAAAAAGAAAAAAAAAAACATGTTCATGGATATGGATTAAAGGATATGCTGACCAAGCACTAATCTGTTATGCTTAATGCTCAATTAAAGAAAGTGTACTCAAAAAAAAAAATGTTTCTTTTATATTCTTGCCTCAAGCAAGAATAAAGATGCCGTCCCGTTCAATCTTTGTGCAAAACAATGGAATAGAGGCCTCAAATAATTTGGCAAATTTGTTGTTTTTGCAAATTGCAAAAAAAATTTGATTCTTGCTCAACTTTCCATTTAGTTTGTAAGTCTGTAGTTACAACCGAGATCAGAATTTTCAGACTAGGAGTGTTCTTAGATGGCTCTGCCCCATCAGTACAAAGTATCTTTGTTTTTTCTTTGTGGTACTACATTCTTAATAGTCTGAATTTGCTTTATTTTATCTTAAGTGTTCTCATGACCACAACAACAGGAATTTCTTCATCTAAATTATCCTGGCTGTGTTTTGGACTGTAATAGTAAATCTGTGTTTTATAAA
>NC_139598.1:5398953-5413953 GCF_946808225.1 Silurus aristotelis | reverse complement strand
CTGAGGACCTCAAAGGCCGTAGAGATCAAGCTAATGGAGCAAGAGGACGCGCAGGCCGAGGTTAATGCACGCTCAGCCATACATTATTTAATGCGGCTCCTTCTAAGTAAAGACAGATCAATGATCACTTGTCATCTCGCCAATGTGCTGAAAGCATTTATAAAAAAGTGGCCACAACTGACATATCAGCTCCCTGTCAATGATAATCAATTATTGTAATAATAATAATTATTATTCTTATTATAATTATAATGTTATATATTAGGGCTTTCAATCGATTAATTTTTTTTAAAATCGTGATTAATCGCACGTTTGTCATGAGTTAACTCGAGATTAATCGCAACTTAATTGCACATTTTTATCTGTTCTAAATGTACCTTAAATTAATCCTTTTCAAGTTTTTAATACTTAAATCAATATGGACAAACATGGATGCTTTATGCAAATGTATGTTTGTTATTAGTGAAACCAAACTCAACATAGAGCATGAAAACTGGGCATATTTCAAAGGTCATAGATGTTTTTCAAATACCTTTTTGATGTCTATGACACATGAAAAAAAAGAACATAAAAATACCAGGTTCCCAATACTTCTCTTCATTTGCACTAAACAATTTACTTACACAAGCCTGTTTACAGTCGCACTCAGACAGATGATATAATTGCCAGATGTGTGCATCATGGTGGATTTTGGTGCTTGATTTGAGACTTGGTGAATCACTAAAACAAATGATATATATATATATATATAGTGATTTCCTGTGTGCTGCAAGTCAGATTATTTTTCTACAGAAAGACTGTTCAAATATTTAACAATGGACCAATACAGTGGATTCTGCTTTCTAGATGTATATATAAACAGTTTTTACATATCAACAATTTGTCTGAATTGCAGGTAAAAACTTGCTGTAGAGCAATTATTTTATGTTTGTGCTGAACATCACCACTGTAAAGCAGCACTTACTGGATATTTTGCAAATTCTTGAGGTCTACACTAACTTTATGCTTTCAGGAAGTGTTGAAAATCTATAAGTTTACTTCTAGTGCTCTACATAATCTAAATCCCACTCAAGAAACTTAAAGACAGAGAGTATAGAAACTGGCTCTGGAGTGTAAATACTTTTGCACCCGGGTAAAAAGTTTCTCCGTGAGAATCTCGTAGGGGAGAAACGCACGTCTATCGGATGTGAGAGAAAAAAAAAAATCTAAATGATATCACAGCCTTGTGGGAGCCATTAGGAAAGCTTTCTTTGTGCTGGAGCCTTTTTGTGTGTCTTGTCTTCAGAAGCACTCAAGTATTCCTCCGAGTCTCTGATCCACATCTAATGTGCTTCTGAAGGCACTCAGCTATCGAGTGTGTTAAAGGTTCTTCACACACTCACCGTAACCAAATTAGACCGTAACACAGGTGGGTTCGAGAAGACTCGCAGTGAGGAATGTTGGAGAAATATTTGACTGTCTGAGAACGTTAAACTGGAACAGATATCATTACTATGTAAAAAATATTACATATTTATTCGAAATGGACACAAGGCTGTTTCTACTTATCCGTGTAATATATCAGTATTTTGAAGTACATTTGCTATTTAATATACAAAGAGTAAAAGTTCTTATTTTATGACCTCAGACTATTAAAATGATTATACTGAATGCTCCGAGAACATTAAAGCATAATGTAATATGCATTAGACACAGTTTGAGTTTTAGTATTACTGGTATTATGATAGTAATGGAACTCATGTTGATGAATCTATTTAGCCTATGAGTTAAAAATAAATCCACATAAACAACCACAAAATAAACCCTAACACTTCTGAAATATTAGATGATGTTCATTCTGATCTGTTGTGATAAAAGAGTAACTGCAAGAGTGAAAGGGAAAGTGTATAGGACTGTGGTGAGACCTGTGATGTTGTATGGTTTAGAGACAGTGGCATTGCGTAAAGGTCAAGAGGTGGCGCTGGAGGTAGCAGAGCTGAAGATGTTAAGGTTTTTGTTGGGAGTGACGAAAATGGACAGGATTAGAAATGAGTTTATTAGAAGGACAGCGCATGTAGGACGTTTTGGAGACAAGGTGAGGGAGGCGAGATCGAGATGGTTTGGACATGTGCAGTGGAGGGACATGGGGTATATCGGTAGGAGAATGCTGAGGATGGAGCCACCAGGAAGGAGGAAAAGAGGAAGGCCAAGGAGGCGGTTTATGGATGTGGTGAGGGAAGACATGCAGGTAGTTGGGTTGAAAGAGGCAGATGTAGAGGACAGGGGGGTGTGGAGATGGATGATTCTCTGTGGCGACCCCTAATGGGAGAAGCCGAAAGAAGAAAAAGAAGAAGAAGAAGTTCAATCTGATCTGCATCGGAATAAATGTGTTGGTTCATATCGGCCATTGATGATATGGACAGATGCTGAATATTTATTCATTATTCAAAATACCATTTAATACAAGTGTTAGTTCATTGGTTTAAATTTCATATAGTACAGACGAAATAAACCATATGGTCCACTGGACAATACACTATATAGACAGAACTTTGTGAAAATGTAATTCCTTTGTGCGTTTTTAACATCCCATTCCATATTTATTACCCATTTGCTGTTATAATAACCTCCACTCATCTGGGAAAATGTTCCACTAGATATTGGATTGTGTTTGTGGAGATTTGAGCTTATTCACTTTCCATTAGTAAAGCCAGGTACTGATGTAAGGTGAGGAGGCCTAGGGTGCAGTCAGCATTACAATCAATCCCAAAGGTGTTCAATAGAGTTGAAGTCAGAGCTTCATAACAGGGCATCACAATTTTCCACCCATGGAACCCATGTAAGCTATATCTTGATGGAGCTTGCTTTGCATACACTGGCATTGCAATGATGAAACAGGTTTGGGTCTCTTAGTTCAAGTGATGTCATATGCAGTTATATGTATCCAACGTTGTGGTAAAAGTTTGGGAAAGAACCACACATGGCTGGAAAAAGGTGTAACAATACTTTGATCCAAAAAGTAAAATCTGTCAGGTGTAAAGTGCTAATTAGCCTCCAATCTAGCCTTGTGTACTTGTGTTTAAGTTAATATTACTAAGAAAGCAGAAAGCACAAATCACCATGAATCATGTTACAGCAAATATATCAGTACCCCCTGAATTTAACAACAGTGAAGCGGAACATGATTTAACTCAGCCTTCAAATAAAGCAGAAGCATAAACAGTCTATTGTACTGTGTTCATTAATTAATACATTTTAGGTAAAAGTACATTGGAGAAATATATTACAAAATAATTCCGTTCTAATATTGGTGATCAAAATATATTTATTATATATTGGTCTAAAACCCTTAAAGTTTGCCAGACTAACATGATGCATATACATGTGCAGTCTTCCTTCAGGAACTTGCCAGCCTCCTTGAGCCGAATACAAAGCGCCTGTGAATCCCATTAAGCATTTAATGCATATGCAGACGTGACCGCCCCTTATAAAATAGGAAGTCACCAGCATAAACATTAGCATTTTGCGCAAACAACGTGAGTAATTTGTTTATCCTGATAATAAGCCCTGAGATGGCACACAATGAAAGAAAGCCTTTCGGTTTTAAAATGAATAAAAATTGATTGCGTCCCAATAAAAAACGAATTGGCAGAGTGTTAACTGGATTCCGCTCAAACGTCTGTAGGAGTCCCTGGTCGCTTTATTGTGCGTTAATGCAATAGAGCACACTTAGCAATAAATGCATCTTTCTGATGAGCTCTGAGAGGTTTTCCAAAATGGCCTTGATGAAATTGTCCAAATCAGATTAGGCTAAGCTGCTAATGACTCCTAAAACAAAGGAAAATCTCCAAATAAAATTAGCCGAGCCTCTTGTTCTCTAAATAAATCATATGTAAATTACTGTCAGAGGAAAAAAGATGCCTGCCTGCAGGGTAAGTGCTTTATTATCTCAATGGAGCTCTAATAAGGACGAGCTTCCAAGATGATTAAAAATAAAATAAATCAAAAAGGGAAAGTGCTTTGGTGTGGCAGAGTGGAATCTTAACTCTGGTGAATACTTTTATTTATATGTCTATATTTTTTATCTTGGGACTCGTTCCTGAGCTGAGGCTCGCTTTCCCTTACGAGTTTGAGTTTCATAGATGCGCTGTTGCCATTAATTTCCATTCATTATTTTAGCATTGTAATTGACCGATAAAATTCATTTAACATAAGCCAAAGTGCTTACACAAGTGTGAGAGCGTTACAGACTGGTCTTGCAAATCACCTGAACAGACAACATACACGTAGGTCAATTCTACTCTGATCAAACTGGACAAACAGGGTTTACCAAGCAGCTCAGGACAAACAGTGAAATGTCAGTTGCTTAGTAGCTGTGAATAAACACTTGCATGTGGTTTGCCCATTCAGCCAATGCATTTATTGTTCTTATTCAGTCCTGTTTCAGCTGCTTGAAGACATGTTGGGCGGACACAGCTGCTCCTTTATCAAAGCCCACCTCCGTTCAGCTGCATGGGAACACCATTTACCCATTAATTAGCTTAATGTGCTTGAAAATGTAGAAGAGCAGTCATAGCTAAGCTGTACAATGTGCAGAAAGAGCTGAACGTGTCTGGCTTGAAATTTTCTCAAGGTACACTTATAACATTGTTTACACCTCATGGTTTCGGTCAGTTTAAAAAGCCACTACACAAAGACTACACATTAGGTACAGTATTTTGAGACGGATGTTAACTGATGAATTTTGTAAAAATTTACAATACATCTTAGAATTTTTGTCTATAATTGATGTCAGAATGAAATCTAAATTCTCAATTCTGATTGGCTGGACAAATTACATATAAAGCCTTAAATACACATTCATTTCCGGTCAGTTTTATCAATGTTCTCAATGAATGTGCTGCTTTATAAATAATTGAAACCATAATAACATTTCCATACAGATTGAGACAGCTAGTTTTTGTTTTTCATTTAAATTCCACTATGTGGTGAATATGGCAATTTTTATAACTGGGTCGAGGCAGAAGAATTATTTGATAAACTGAAGGATTTAGCATTAAAATGGGAAATATGTACAAAAAAAAGGCACAAATAATTAACACCAACAATTTATTGTTAGAAGAGAGGCAGCACAGACACACATAATACTGTACATGTAGCAAATAGTGGGGCTGACATATGACACATTACTGACACATGATTTGCTTTATGGTTTCCTTTTTTTGTCACACAAAAAGCAAATCTTTCAGGTCGTGTAAGCAGTTGTACTTCTTGCATAAAGAATGAAGACTGTTTTAGTATGTTTAGATCCATTCGTAGTTGTGTACAATAATAAAAAAAAAAAAGATAACAGCACCTAACTGACACCAGATACTGTTCCTTGCTCAAGATATGTTCTAGATCATTAGTGAACATTACTAGGGATAAGACTGATTGTGTATCTTTTATATTCTGGACAATCTGTACATCTCAATAAGCAATACTTTATATTATTGTATTACACACCCCAAAACCCGTGCTCAATACTCCCATACAACCTACAACATACAACTTACAACATACAACTTCAAAAATAAGAGCATTAAAAATCTTAACCCTGTTTTTTCTTTTAAGTTATGTTAGTCTTTGTAGATTTCCCGATTACATCACCCTGTTGAGACGATTTTATACATGTAATTAATGTGTAATATGTTAGGTATAGAAACAAATGTTGTCACAGTGCCCTGTTCTTTTCATCAGAATATTACTAAAGGTAAAATAGTCTACTTTACATTAGAAGTAAAAAAAAAAAAAAAAAAAAAAAAAAAAAAAAAGCATTACATCATGTGTCAGTTACTGTAGTTTAAAATTTCTGCTTTGCTTTAGCCATAAAAGCAAATGTCCTTACAGTGTCCTTTGTTTGTCATTAGATTGATAATATTGTTAAAATTAGCTGCTTTACTGAAGAGAGAGAATGTCTGAGAATGTCTCAAAATGTCTGTTAAAGTGTTGGCTAAAGAAATGATGTCAATGCTGACACTAACATTACTGACACATGATTACATTGCAAGTAAGGGGGCAAACAGATATCATATCATTCTAGTCACGTGACCATTTATAGTACCTGCATATGCAATAAAGACAACTCATTTTGCATAAATGTTTCATAACTCCATCAAGCCACAATACTGGAATTGTCTGAATAATCAGTAACAACAGAAATTCATGTGGACCAGTTGGACGCTGCTTGTTTCACTTCCTCATTCTATTCCTCACTTCCTGTAAAACGTCCTCCCATTGTTGTATGATTTGGGACGATTTAGACGCGAGTCTTTAATTGGGCTGAAGGAGCTGAGCAGCAGATTAACGCAATAGAAAGTTCACACCGTGACAAAAGTAGCTGTTGCCCTGCTGAGCCAGACTCGCTGGTGCCTTTCGCCGTCTGTTGGTTGAGAACTAAATATATTTTCTGCATTCTGAATGGCATTCCGCTCCAAAAGCATTCCAGGCCAGAAGTAAGAGTGTATGAACATAAATAGCTTCCTCATCCTACTCCTTTGACCAAATGGGACAAGTCTGGACTCGGACAGAGTATTTTTTTTTTCTCCTGATCCAATAAACGATGCTTTCCCAGTCATTTATTAGTGAGCATTTCAGTCATATATATTGAGTACTTGTTCATATTGACAGTGTAATTATTTTTCCTGGCAGCCTGGTACGCAGTAATATGTCAGCGTTTCGCACCAGAGCCAATATTATGTCACTCGCACCACCTGTTTTTGCAAAACGTCACCATCCTTAAGTAGTTTGGGCTGCTTTCCAAATAGCTCGCCTCCTGCCTCATCTTGTCCCCTTCGTTCTAGAGTGAGCAGAAGAGGAAGGAAGCCTGTAGCAACAGCCACGCTAATTTAGTGATGAGAGGAAATAACCAGCAATACAGCTCTGGCCCGATTTAACCTCACTCAATGCGTTCGCTTTGGTTATTTAGGTTTTGAACAAATGTGACAGCGAGAAAGACAAAAATGGACGTTTATTAAAAAGAAATAGGTTCTTTCTGACTAGAATTTCTGACTGAATTTAAGAACTAACCAGATATCCAGGTTTTTGTGAGTTCTAAGCAAAACATTAGCTAATTCGAAATTTACACAGTATTGATAAATAGTTTGGCAAAATATAATGTATTAAATGAACAAATAATGTTTTAGATCGTATTTCTTTAATAATGGACAATGTAAAAAAAAAAATAGGTTATTAAAGAAATCTGGTGTGTGTGCCAATGGGTGTAGGTCTTCTGGAATATTTGAAAAAAAAAAAAAAAAAGACAAGGAATAGAGCAAAAAAACAAACCTTGCATTATTTATTAACAAAAATACAAAGTCTTTGTGGTATTTTGTATTTGGTTTCTCTGTGAGGACCAGTTGGGATCTCACAGAAATGATACATTTTCAGTTTACCAGTGTTCAAATCCTTACCAGCATCCAATAATAATGCATTTGTGTTTGGCTGAAATGATTTTGGTTAAAATAAATTCTGTCACATACATACTGTCTTATCTAGAGAATAAAAAAAGCAACAAACCGATAATGGCAAATATCATGATTTTGTAATGGACATTTTTTTCACTAAATCATGGTGCAAAGTGGATATAATTTATACATCCAGCTCCAGTATCCTAACCTCCATCTTGAGCTCCAGCTCATGGAGTTTCTGTGCATGTTTTTCTGGTGTCTGTACAGGTTTCATAAGGGTTCTCTGGGTTCCTTACACTTTCCAAAGCTGGTAGGTGGCTTGCTTTAACTGAGTATGTGATTTATGTGTGTGGTGCATCGTGATACACTGCTATCCCATGCAGAGTGTATTCTTCAAAATGTAGTCCAGGATGGTGTTTACTAAAGATGCCTGAATGATGTTAGTCTATTGAGTAATCTCACCTCCAGAAAACACAAAAAGAACCACAGATTTTATTTTCTATATTTGTGACTGTCATGTGATCATAGCATTGCAAGTGATTGATTAAGTGCTTGGACCAATTTCATCAAATTAATTCAAAAGTTGGTAACATTTCATTTGGACTGTTCACATTAGGCTGTAAAAAGAAAAGAGGTGATGAACAGACTGTCATCATCCTGTGTCCCTTTTTATTTTTAGACTTTTTTGGACATTGGACATTTATAGTTAGTAGAGCCATCTATAGACCTTTAATAAACTTGTCCCTCATGCTGTTATGACTATCCAAGTACCAAGATGTGATTTTAACATTTTTAATGGAATAAACTATCAAAAAAGTGATGGGGACAAAATCATATCCGCATGCAATCACACACACACACACACACACACACACACACACACACACACACACACACACACACACACACACACACACACACACACACAAGCAAACACACACCCCTGCCTTCTAGAAGATCCTTGAACATGTTAAGGGACATTATATATTACTATATAATTTTCTACATAATTTCTTTCACAATTTATTGGCTGCTGTATTTCACCTAATAATGGGTTTACAGTAATGCTTACAGAGCTTGGCAAAGACTTTGGCTTATTATCTTGTTCTATAGTGAAGTTGGTTTTAATGAGCTGCAGTCCATATGGAATTGCATAGATCTTGTATGGAATGGTAGCCATTTCGCTTTAGTATTTCTTTCACATTGTGGGTGTAAGGCAGTCAAATATCATCTTCTCTCCTGTTCTTCATCTTACAAGTTCTTCTGTTAAAGCCTTAAAATCTAATTTAATTATTATTTTGTGATTTGGCCAATTATTTTGTGATTTGGCCTTTTACCTAGTTTGTTGCATATAAACATACGGAACATGCATGTGTCTCAAAAGCCATAAAAGACTAACTGTTTCTGAACTTTTGATAGGCTTTTGATAGAAAGTGATAAGATGGTAAGTGTTCGACCGCATTGTTGATTAATTTCACATATCTTGTATCTTAAATATATTTTAATGAATATTAGATAAGAATTTATCAGAAGGTACATATCATCATAATATAATTAGTTAGGATTGTATAAATCCTGGATTTGAGCTGTAAATGTCAAATAGATATTCTGGGCAGTCCAATCAGTCTTACTTGAGCTCCTCACTCAGTTCCTTAATAGCTTTTTTTTATCCAGTGTGGTCCAAACGACTTCCTGCTTTTCTTCTTCTCAGCTATTCTCAGTTCTTGAGTAATGTTTCCACAGAATTTCTGCTCTCTGTCGTTCCTCAGTGGGGGTGAAGATTTCTGCAAAGATTCCTCACAGTGATGACTTAAATGTGTAACAGAAATACATGGGAAAATACATTTTTAATCTCTTAAATGGGCCTGGATGAGTGTCTATAGTCAAAGACAATTAAAAAAAAAACTTTTTTTTTTTTTTCACATTTCTATTCAAAATATCTTAAATGCTTCTGAACATAAAGGGTTAATCAGACATTTGCCTAATGTGTTTTTGTTGCATGGCTCCTAACCCTTGCCCTCACCCCTCCGATGGGAATACAGGCTTAAACTAATCCAAACGGTGGAGTGTCTGAGTGTCCTGTGAATGAGACGGAGCCGAAACGCCCCGAGTGGTTGAGGCAGCTGCGGATTCCACGATCTCGGCCCGTGAACAGCAAATGTTCTTTCGAGTCATTAGCAAAGCGGGCCAGGAAATTTATTACCAAACATATTGGTATTTTAGGGTGCAGCTGATTTGAGTTTAGCGCACTCTAAAGTTAATCTTTCTCGGGCAGGAATTCCAGCTTCCAGCAGAGGAGCCTTAAAAAGCAGCTAGGGTCAAAAAATGTCAACAAGTCAACAACTATCTTTGCATCTGAGATATCATGTCCCCTAAGTTCACTTTATCTTTTCCATGGTTTACTAAGATTTGAGGTTAAGATGCCTTGAATGTGCCTCATGTATTTCGTTCATATAAATATAGGCCATGCTAAGTTATGCTAACACAGTATTAAACAATTTATAATTGAACTCTAAAAAGAACAAATTCTAACAGACTAATATTGCATGCTAATGATGTTTTTTTAGTATACATCTTTATCTGACACACACTAAAGCTTTGTAGTACACTTTATTCTAACACACACTGACATTTTGTAGTATACTTTATCTTGACACACACTAAAATTGCACACACTAACTTTGTAGTATACTTAGTTATCCAACACGCACTTATACTTTGTAGTACACTTTTCTATCCTAACACAAACAAATATTGCACATTAATAGCACACATTAATACTGAAGTACACTTAGTTACAGTATCTAACACAAACTAATACACTTCCATATTCTAACACAAACTAATACATTGTAGTCCCCTTTTTTATTCTAACGCACACTAATACTTTGTAGTGCATTTCTTTATCTAACACACACTAAAACGTTGCAGTTCACTTTGTTATCACATAAATACGATAATATATACGCTAAACTAAAGGGTGTGGTTAAGATTGAGTGAAGTTTAATAAGGAGTGGGATATATATATATATATATATATATATATATATATATATATATATATATATATATATATATATATATATATATATATACATATATTATATTGAACAGTGGGGTTTAAATTGAGGGGTGGGGTAGATTTAGAGGCAAGGTTAACTTAAGATAGATTCTTTTTTAGTGTTGTTTTCTGTATATATGTCACATCACAGTATGTTTATTTCTATAGTCTTGCACATTTTATCCTTCCTGATTGTATCGACTGCATTCCATCTCTCCATGCATCCATCTCCTCATTCTACTTATAGTCCATTTCCTGATATCATTTGGAGTAATGAGTCTCGGTAGTGTGCTTGTTTCACTATTCCCTGCCCTAAGGAGCTGTAAAGTGCTGTCTGGAGGACTACGAGGCCTGGCTGAATTTTTCAGGTGTTTCACTCTCATAAAGATGAGATTCATGACTTTTAAACAAACATGTTTATTTCTACACTGAGTGACCACTCTGACTGAATTTTAGGCAAACTTTGTGAAAGCGTTAACTGGAAACTATTGTATGGAAACAAGCAAAAAATTTAACTCCTCTTTCAGTTTTATTGAATGGATAATACAATGTCCTTTACAGTGAAACTTCATGGAACCATGACTAATCATCCTTCTACAAGTGAACAACAAAAGATTTTACAACAAACTCTCAGGCTAATGATAAAAACAACAACAACAAAAGAAAGATAGCTTCTCATATTTCCTGTTTCAAACCTGTGATTTGCCTTACAGCCAGCACTGCTGTTATAGAAAAATAATCAACTAATCAGTTTTTTTTTTAAAAAGGCAACGCAACAACACAGTGGAATAATTATAAAAAATTATACATTATAAAGCATATATTGTGTGTCGTGGCTCCACTACTCTTTTGTAAAACATTTGTTTGTGCTTAAAAAAGAAGGTTTGCTTGTTTTCTCATCACTCTGCCTACACACTGACCTAATGCTTACTTTAATAAAACTGTGGTTCTGCTTGATCCTTTATTCACCACATGAAAGGACATTATTTGGTATAAATAAAATAAAATTTGGAAATATGCAAAAGTGTATTATTCTGCTTTCCTTGTTCTGTACAAAATCTCAGTTAAAGCTGTTTGAATGTAAAAACATTATATATTGTTGAACTTTACTCTGCTGCTAGGTGTTATGGAATTTATACTAAATTTCCCTAGGTAAGAAAAGAATGAAAGATTTGCTGAAACGAATCCTGTATTTAAATATTAAATAACAGAAATAACTTTTCAGAGTAGGTTGCAAAAAGAACAGCACTTTTTTCCACGGTGAAAAAAGTGCTGGGGTTTGCACTTCATTAGACTTTCCATTAGACCTCTCCATTAGAGGTCTGCCATCCATGAGACTTTCTTTAACACTTTATTTAGCATGTGCTCTGATTGTATCCCAGAAACAATTTTCCATACTACGAGTTCTTCTCTCCTTAAAGACACAAAATTAATCTTGATGAGAATACCTAAAACTGACATTCTCTAAGATGAATAAAATAAAGTATAAGTGTAATATAATCATCTAATAAATTAAGCATTACACAAGGAAATCAAACTAGATAAATCTTGCTAACTAGTTAAAGAGTTAATGATGCCGTGAATTTACTTATAAATTAATTTTGCACTGTTGCATGTAAAATTTTTTGGGGAAAAAAAATCTTCGGAAATAAGCAACAAATTTTATTTTGTAAAAACTGAAGCAAAATTAATAGTAGTAATGAATGTGTGTTAGATAAAAAAAGTGTAAAAGAATGTGTTAGATAAAGTGTACTACAAAGTATTAGTGTGTCTTAGATAACAAAGTTACTACAAAGTATTAGTGTGTCTTAGATAACAAAGTTACTACAAAGTGTTAGTGTGAATTAGATAAAGAGCTGCATCACAATGTATTAGTGTGTGTGTAATAATGAAGTGTACTACAAAGAGTTATTTTGTGTTAGTTAAAAAAATTTCTGCTAAAAGAATACATGCATGTTATATAAAAGAAGTGTACTACAAAGTATTAATGTGTGTTGGATAAAGAAGTGTATTTTAAAATATGTATATTACATAAGGAAGTGTACTACAAAGTATTAGCATGTGTTAAATAAAGAAGTGTACTACAAAATATTAGTGTGTGTGTTAGATAAAGAAGTGTACTACAATATATACATGTGTTTCATAAAGAAGTGTACTAGAAAGTATTAGCATGTGTTAGACAAATGAAGTCTACTACAAAATATTAGTGTGCTACATAAATCTAAGTGTACTTAAAAGTGTTATTGTATGTTATGAAGTGAACTTCAGATTATTAGTGTGTGTAAGATGAAAAAGTGTACTACAATATATTAGTGTGTTTCATAAAGAAGTGTACTACAAAGTATTAGCATGTGTTAGATAAAGAAGTGTACTACAAAATATTATTGTATTACATAAAAAGTGTATTACAAAGTATTAGTTTGTAACTAACTCTTCTTTATCTTCTTAATCTTTATCTAGGTAATGAAGTGTACTAGAAAGTGTCATTGTGTGTTAGATAAAGAAGCATACTACAAAGTATTAGCATGTGTTAGATAAAGAAGTGTACTACAAAATATTAGTGTTACATAAAGAAAATTACTACAAGGTATTAGCATGTGTTAGATAAAGAAGTGTACTACAAAATATTAGCGTGATACCTAAAAGTTATACTAAATAGTATTAGTGTGTAAGATAAAGGAATGTACTACAACATTTTAGCGTGTTTCATAAAGAAATGTACTATGAAGTATTGGCATGTACTACAAAATATGAGTGTGCTATATAAAAAAATTCTAATAAGTATTAGTGTTATATAAGGAAGTGTACTGAAGTGTCTTTATGTGTTTGATAATAAGGTGTACTAAAAAGTATTAGCATAGGTTAGATAAAGAAGTGTACTCCAAAGTATTAGCATGTGTTAGTTAAAGAAATGTACTACAAAATATTAGTGTGCTACATAAAATCATTTACTAAATAGTATTAGTGATGGATAAAGAACTGTAGTAAAGTGTCATAATGTGTTAGATGATGAAGTGTACTACAAAGTATTAGCAGGTGCTAGACAAAATATTAGTGTGCTACATAAAAGGTTATACTAAATAATATTAGTGTGTGTAAGATATAGAACTGTACTTCAAATTATTAGTGTGTGTTAGATAATGAAGTGTACTACACAGTATTAATGTGTAACTAACTCCTCTTTATCTAACACACACTAGGTTGTAGTACTTTTTTTTTTTTTCCTTTTTTTCTGATTTTATTCACAAAGTCTATCAAGACATTTGCCTAGCTTACACACATTTTTCCACACAAGTCTATGTTTGTTAAAGACCTAAACATTTTTTTTATTTCTACATTACATTTTTCTATGCAATTTAAACATCAATCAAGTTGTAAAAAATACTTACCTAGTTTTATCTACTATAGTAGCATCACTTCATAATAATCTTATTACCTAACCTAATCGTTAAGCTAAAAGCCAAACTTTAAGTGTGAAAAGTATCTGACAGGCTAAAAACACACTTTTATTATATAACAAACATGTAGCCACAAGTGTAGTTTTTCCCAATCCTGCTATCAGTAAAGAGATGAACACTGGTGTGCTGTTGCTGTAATGGTTGACTTACAGTGCTGTAATATGTAGTAGCCTATTATGGGTCCCTTGGTGGTGAAATTAAATTAGCAGATATAGCACAAAATAGGAAGTATTATTTTAACACCTTGAGCACAAAAGAAGTGGATGAAATGTAAATAATGAAATTACCCAGTGGACGCTGGATGTTTTTTCACTCCAATCAGACGCTATTTAAAGCCGAATCGCTTTTAACGAGCTGTGAGTAGGCAGCAGCTTTGGCAGCTCAGCTGTAGGCAAAGCATGAAGCATTGCACAATTACGCAGTTGTGACATAATTTTCTTAATAAACTCCACGCATTCAATCTAAATTGCAGTCTGCAGCCTCCCGGTAAGAGATGATCCTTAATAAAGAACGGATTCACTTTTAATCTTGGCGCACTTCTCAGGTTTCGCACTTGATATAGTTCTTGGCAAAGTCGCCTTTCAGCAGTGATGTTAGGCTGAGAGTGTCAGCGCCAGCATAATGACCACGTTACACATTTATAATAGAAAAACTTTCTGGATGTTCATTGTTAAAGTGTTTAGAGATACTAAAACGGTAACACAGATCAGTAACACCAATGCACAAGGAGTGATAAAAAAATATATATAAATATATATATATATATATATATATATATATATATATATATATATATATATATATATATATATATATATATATATATATATATATATATATATATATATATACAAAAGCTTTACATTATTATAGGTGTGTATATAATAGTTTATTAACTGTCCCCGTTTTGCTTAATGTAGTCCTTAATCATTATTCTATCATTTACCATATATGGTCATGCATCACTTTGCAATTATATGACAAACAACAATTTTGTAAAATGGTGTATCATTATTAACTGTTTATAACACATTTATTAAACAGTCATTTCATT
>NC_139598.1:5383953-5391453 GCF_946808225.1 Silurus aristotelis | reverse complement strand
ATAGTAGTATTTAAATCCAATCAAATCAGGTTACTTTAGGATGTACACACTGCTTGATTTTCCACGTAGTAATAAATGTAGTTATAATGTTAATAAATACGCACATACATATTGTATAAATGAATTGTTTCCAAATAATAAAGTATAACCCGGGACATTTCAGATGCAGCGTCTTTCTTGATCAGTATGATAATGAATTTTTTGTTTGTTTGAATTCAAGTTAGTAAATAAATGAAAAAATAAAAAAATACATTCAGCACTGATTCCACCAGGATTAATATATATATATATATATATATATATATATATATATATATATATATATATATATATATATATATATATATATATATATATACACACACATACACACCTAATAACAGTATTATAACTGCAGTATTACAATATTATTGTTATTTTTATAATTATTTATGAATATTGTATTGAATA
Organism: Silurus aristotelis; assembly: GCF_946808225.1. Lineage (NCBI taxonomy): Eukaryota > Metazoa > Chordata > Actinopteri > Siluriformes > Siluridae > Silurus > Silurus aristotelis. The sequence continues at coordinate 5,391,003 of NC_139598.1, read as the reverse complement.
TCAATGTAGATTGTGTCACCATTTAGTAGCTTGCGTGTGTGTGTGTGTGTGTGTGTGTGTGTGTGTATACATGTGTGTGCTCATGGAAAGAACTGAGGTATAACTACAAAAAAAAAAAAAAAAACACAACCTCAGAGCAAACAGTCGTGAGTGACGTGCGCTTGGTCTTTATTTATTTTTTTTGATGACACCGTGCTTTGTTCCTGTGAAGGCGGTGCTCAGTACAAGCTCAATTGAAACGTGGACATCAAAGTGCGCTCTTCTTCTTTCTCTCTCAAAGCTTGTTAGGCTTTTTGCACTTGTTTGCGCTTCACCTGCACACGCTCACCTGCATGAAGCCACGCTGCTCACTATTCTCTGTCTCGAGCTGTAATCTGTAATCTCTTTACTTATATGCATATATATCACTTCCATCTCATTTCACATTGCACACTAATACAAGAGGCTGATACTGTATGTCTGATATTGTTTTTATACTTTTATACAGTCATACTGTGGTTTTGTAGGTTGTAGTAGGAACAGCCTGTAGTTGTAGCTCGGGTGTTCGATAATCGCTTAAATAATATCAGTATTTTTGAAATAAGCGTTTTATTTGAAACAAATTTTTTATATATATCACAGGTGTAATGTTACACAAAATTCACAGTTCGGCACGTACCTTAGAAGGAAGACGTGTAAAACAAAAAATTGCTTTTTTTTTTTTTTTTTTTTTTTATCAATGCAGATTATTATTAACATTTGTAAACATCTACAGTCTACATTTTTTAAAACCATTTAAAAAAAAATGCCTGCTTGGTAAAATAATATATGAAATTATATTTTATAAAAATAAAATAGAATAAATCAAATGAATGCAATAAACCTTTTTTTTATATTGATTCAATTGAGTAATCAATTCAATTGCCATCAATTAAATTGATTAATAGTTTACAATTGTTAGACCACATTTGGGTAATACAGATATGTGTGTGTGTGTGTGTGTGTGTGTGTGTGTGTGTGTGTGTGTGTGTGTGTGTGTGTGTGTGTGTGTGTGTTTGTGTGTGTTTTCAACATTTAGTTAATTAAGTAATTTTCTGAAGATATTATCTTTTTATCAGTTTGATTTAATTAACCATACTTTAACAAATGTCTATTTCTTCTATCCTCTGTTCATTGACGCACTAAAATGATTGACATAAAACGCAAAAGAATCCATAGCCCTAGTTAACGCCATGGATTCTTTGGCATTTTTATTTTTGAGCAAAACAATTCATATTTCCAGTACGGATTAAGTAGTCACAGCGACACTTCACTAACTGTACAAAAGATGTAACATACAAAAGATTGCATTCGGGACACGTGTGCACCAAACCGAAAGCCCTGAACCGAACAAATACGTTTACCGTTACACCCCTATATATATATATATGTAGAGAGAGAAAGAGAGAGAGAGAGAGAGAGAGAGAGAGAGAGAGAGAGAGAGAGAGAGAGAGAGAGAGAGAGAGATATTTGAAGGAGAAAAAAAAAATCTGTGTCTGATTCACATTTGAGTCCCTAAAAATATTTTATAAATATTTTATAAAAATGGCACACAACAGGAAAACAAACTAGCACATTACCGTTTAAACAACATAAAAAGGTCTATGAGTATGAGTAGATAAGATAACCCTTTCCATAAGAGAGAGAGAGAGAGAGAGAGAGAGAGAGAGAGAGAGAGTGAGAGAGAGAGAGAGAGAGAGAGAGACACAGAGAGAGAGAGAGTGAGAGACAGAGAGATGGTTGCCAGTGGCACTAAAACTCATCTAAGTTTTGTCTATTTAATACATTAACACTTTATATATCTATATCCGCTCAAGTTTGTTACTGTGGCTTTAAATCTTAGTCACTGACCATTTTTTCCTCAATGTTTCATATTGTTTTTAATTTTGTAGCTTTTCAATAAGAAGCTCTGTGCCACAGTAATAAATGCTGTATAAAGTGTTGACGTGTTGAAGCATAGGAACACTAAATGTTAATTCTAGTCTGGGGATTTAACAGATAAACCGTCATTAATTAGAAAGGAACTCTTAGGCACTGAGGTACTTAGAGAGAAAGAAAGTGTGAAACATTTAGTTTTCAGTGTTCAGATACATAGACACTGTTAAACATGCATGCTTGTGTTTTTTTTAGCTTTTCTTTTACACTGATGTATCAATGCAATGACTTTTTGTGGACTTTTCCAAGGGTTAAAAAGCAGTAAACTCCGGGGGAGAAAGTGGGCGACCCAAGCGGCTCACAGGGGTAATAGAGGGCATTTTGTAGTGTCATAAGAACCATATGTGGCTCCATATGTTCTCCGCATTCTCCATTTCCAATTTGACCTCGTCGCCAGAGATGGACTGCCGTTTTAGGGGCTCTAAAGTGCTCTCACCATCGCTTTTTTTTCTCTTTCTTTCTCTCATTCTTTTTTATCCCTTACTCCCCCCAACCAAGCACATGCTATTGCTTTCCTCAGAGTCGCCCGAGGCAGAGTCATTAGGAACTGTCACAGTGCAGGGAGATAAATTTGAGATAGCGTCAATTGCAGATGAAAGATACGGTGAAGATGCTAGGGGTGTTGCGCTCCACTTGCTTCTGTTCAACAAGTTCCCATCTCTCTCTCTCTCTCTCATTCTCTGTGTCCCTCTGTCTTTTACCTCCCTCCCTCCCACCCTCTCACCCTCCTTCCTGCTTACCTTGGCTAAGCCGCTTTTGCATGTTGATTGGGGGAGGACTAATCCAGTTTGCAGCTGTCGTAGTCCAATGATGAATCACCTTTCCCTTCGTTTCGGGCCCGCTCTTTCGTTCTTGGGAGGAAGGAGGGAGGACCTGGAGGAGGAAAAAACGTAGACAATGTGCCTCTCTGTTCCTCCTCTGTCTCTCTCTCTCTCTTTCTCCTCTCTCTTTTTCTCTCACTGTCTCTCTCTGTCTGTCCGTCTGCTCAGGAATAACAATAATGTTTTCTCAGACAATGTCTATTGTGTTACGGATGGATCCGGACAGTGACAGTGAGCTAGAATAACAAAGAGGGACGTTGTTTTCATCGCAGGTGGGGGAGAGACACCAAACGAAAAGTGAGAAAAAAAGAAAAGCAAAAAAAAAAAAAACGAAGAAAGGAAAGAAAAAAAAAAGCCTAGTTGAGAATCATCACGTTTCAGGTAAGAGAGACCGATGACATGAGATGATGCAGGAAGTGGTACAGGAGTGTGTTTGGGGGGGGGCAGAGAGTAAAGACATCACTATTCCTTTCTGGAATTGTTCTGATAGGTAAAACTTTGCTGTGACTTCCTGTTGTATGTGTGATTGTTAGCTTTTTACAGTCTAAACAGGAAGTCATGTAATCATATAATCTCTAAACTGGTAATGTGTGCATCGTTCTCATTTTGCGATTGTTGTTGTTATTTGAAGCCGAAAAAAAAAGCTGAATGTTTTCTGATAGCCGGAGTGTTTAGCGTCAGATCGAGTTAGCTGATTGGCCGATCACTGTAATTGTTCCTTAACGTCGTTAGAACAATAAGGCTTTTAGCAAAGACAAACACAGATGAACATGTGTTTGAGTTTTGTGGCCATGCTCTCTCTCTCTCTCTCTCTCTCTCTCTCTCTCTCTCTCTCTCTCTCTCTCTCTCTCTCTCTCTCTTTCTCTCTCCACACACACCCACACAAACACACACACACTGGCCTTCATTTGCCATGCATAATAAAGCGATGCAGATGATAGAATAATGTTTTTAGTGGTGCAGTTTTCCAGAAAAGGAAAACTTATTTTAATTCTGTCTTTTTATTTCTCGTTTCCTGGACTTGTTTCCTTCTTGTTAACACTGAACTACACCAATCCCAAAATAAGATAAAAATGTGTGTGCATGTGTCATTTTGTGTGTGTGTGTGTGTGTGTGTGTGTGTGTGTGTGTGTGTGTGTGTTTGTTTGAAAATAGCATCATGTGTGAATGGCGTGAATTATTACTGATTAAAATGAGCAAGGCCAGTCAATCGTCAAGCGCCTCATTAATTGTTAAATTCGTGTCAAATGTAATTTGTGTGCCTCGGGGGACATTAAGTGTTTTTGTCTCGGGAGACGGCGAACCGCGAGCGTGTTCGTTGGAACGCGGTTTTAGTAACGGGTGCAGGTCCAGTGATTATGAGGATGAAAAATAAGAAATAAAATAAAATACATAAAGAAAGAAAGAAAGAAAGAAAGAAAGAATGAAAGAAAAAAAAAGAAAGAAAGAAGGAGTATATGGAGTACATTAGCCAAAATATAAGTAATAATAAGTAATCATTAATAAGTATTAATTCTAATAATATTATGTCTATTGGCCCTGCTTCTTCTTCTTTTAGTTAGTTAATTAATTAATTAATTGTATTAGTTAGTTCAGCTTGATTTGTTTTGTTTTAATCCAACCTTAATAGTGTATGAATAAGAGGTAACAAGGTATTAATTGAGGTTTACCTGTATATTATACTGTATATGTGCTCATATTTACCGTGCCTTTATTGTTTACAGGTCTATGGAAATGCAGGATCTAGCCAGTCCGCACAGCCGAGTCAGTGGTAGCAGCGAATCTCCGAACGGCCCGAACCTCGACAACTCACACATTAACAACAATTCCATGACACCAAATGGCACTGAAGGTACGAACCGACTGATTTATATATTTGTATGTTGTAAAACATCCTTCCTTCTTTTTGAAAAGTGAGAAAATTAGTATATATGTGTGTAAGAGTTTTCATAGTTCTGACATATTAGATATTAGCTTCTTATTTGACACATTTGAGTTATCATTTGATTGGGTATATGAATAACCGTCTCTATTTACTATTTGTCAAAAATATAAAAAAAAACAAACATTATATTCTTATATAATATATAAAAATACTATAAACTTGTATAACCCTGATATTAGGTTATTGGTAGATTGTATTACGGTAATTAGAATTTTTAAATACGAATCTATAGGCCATGTCTACTGTGAAAGTGCACTTTATTTGACAAATGGTATTTTAAATATTTTTATGTTCATAATTGGAATAATAAATAAATTAATAAATTAATTTGACTATTAATTCTTTCAAAAGAAAGTTATACAGAAGGAAAAAAAAAACTGGTGTGTTACGCATAATGCACCTGATTATCTTGAAATGTAAAAAAATACAGTAAGGAAATTAATTTTTATGTTTAAATATTCTAATATAAATATTTGATATTTAATATAAATATATTTAATATTTAATATAAATTATTTAATTATAATTAAATAATACAATTTTTTTAAATGATTATACAAAAAAAAAAAAAAAAGAAGAATTTGGGAATCCTATCGAATATTATGAAGTCATATAATGTGTAAATGATTTAAACGGGTATTTGCTATTTCTATATGCAATTTATAAAATATTCATCGCACATTGTGTAAACTTTTACACATTGCATTTGTGTAATTTTTTTTAAATAAAGTGAAATGAGGCCATTATGATCATTGTCAAAAAAGAAAGAAAAGAAAAAAAAAAAAAAAAAGGGGAACAGAAAAGAAAAGCCAGGGTGGGTTTGAAGAATGTAAGTCCGATGTTGTGTGCTGATCGTATTTCAGCCTGTTGGGAATCTTAATCTCTCTCTTTTTTACGCATTCTCAGTTTACATAATGTGATTTGTATCCCGCCTGTGCCGTGCCGAGCGCCCCATTTTTGGTCATCTGCCCCTTTTCTGTGCCACTCTCTCTCTTTTTAGGTGATAACATCACTATGCTTACGACAGCCGACTGGTTATTAAGTTCTAATTCGCAATCCACTGCAGGTTTGTGCAGAAGCAAATGAGCAATGAAAGGACAATACTTGGTGTTTGTTTGTTTGTTTGTTTGTTTATTTATTTATTGAACAGAAAATAAATCCGATTTGTTACCTGGAAATCTATAAAATCTTCTGTACATATTGGCTTCAACTGAATTCCTGAGATTTTACCGTTTTTTTTTTTGTTGTATGTTTTATTGTTGTTTTTTTTTAGTGGAACCATTCAACTATTGTACCTTTCATTAGGGTTGTGTTTGTGATGTGTTGTGTTGGATTGGATTGAAAGCATGGTTGAAGTTGTGAACAAGTGCTGAAAAGAAATAGAAGGGAAAAAAAAAAGCTCTTCTCTTGATCACAGTATTATGGTATGCTATGAGAATTTAGCGCGCTAGTTTGTGCATGCTAGTTTTCCCTGCTTTTTTTTTTTTTAAGAATAGAAAAAAAAGAAGGAGGGAAAATGCTGGTTTGTCTTGAGGGAATCATGTTCGCCGTGTCGAGCATGAGGGATTTAACTGGGCATGACTTTATACCCACATAGTGGATTTAGTGTTCATAAAAAAATATGTAAAAATAAGACTTCTTTCCTTCTTTCTCACTCCTTTGCTAGCACATCTTTCTTTTCCTCTTTTTTACACACTCTTTAAACCCTGTCTATCTTCTCCTACTCCATCTCCCTTACTTTCCTTCCCTCTCTCATTTGTTCTCCTTCATTCTCTCTGCTTTTTCTCCTTCCCTTAGCTCTTCCTCCCTCCCTCCCCTTCCTTCTCTCTTTCTCTTTCTGAAACGGATAGATCGATGTGTTTCACAGATACGGGTCCGTCTGAAGCCTGAAGTCTGAACCCGTGCTGTGAAATCATCTCTTTTTCTGCCCCGGTCAAGCTCATAACTGTTTTATTCGCTTTTTTGACGTCTCAATTCATCCTGCACGTTCATGCATTCCACAACACAAAGTGCTTAGACTCTTTTTGGCCCTTTATTCTCACTCTTTATGCCTGTTTTCCTCTTTTTATGCCACATAAAACCCTGCGGTAAGAAACACGATGACTGATAAATCAATGATATGAACTGACATTGATTGAGGTTTCAATAAGAAAAAAAATGTAGAATTCTGTATCCAGAACAGCTGAAAACTCTGACTATAGGCATGTAGGCATGTGCCAGTTTTACAGTTAATATAATTGTAATATAACTGCGTAAGACTCTGTCGCAACTTACGACCTTCACCTAGTGGTGTAGCAAAACCACAAAGGGCATTTGGCAGTGATGTGCTCA
>NC_139598.1:5333953-5381453 GCF_946808225.1 Silurus aristotelis | reverse complement strand
GTGTGTGTGTGTGTGTGTGTGTGTGTGTGTGTGTGTGTGTGTGTGTGCATTTTGCCCTCCCACAAAGAGATCTGCATAGTCAGTTGAAGCGTCCTGATTAGTTTGCTTCAGTACTGCTCTTCATTATTAGGCTTTAAGTGAAATAAATCCAGTGTAATGACTTTTTTTTTTTCGTTTCAGAGTTCTGCTGGCACACAGTCATGTTTACTTAATTTTTTTCCTCCTTCTTTCTATAACGCTTAAAACTATGTGCTTGCCTGTTTTCCGTAGCTATTGGAAGCAGTGGCTTTAGCCCAAGACAAACTCACCAGTTCTCTCCACAGATCTATCCTTCCAAGTAAGTGGACTTTTATTTTCGCTCTAGAAAACAAGCGATTTTGGGTTTGGGTTTTTTTTTGTGCGATATTTTTCCAATTCCAAACCTTTTGCTTGAAGCTGAGGGATAAATCTGTTATCCTTAATTATTTGGTACCACAAGACTTTTTTTCTTTCTTAATGTTAACCATTTCTGTTTATTTTTAATATTAATGACATACATTATATGGACAAAAGTATGTGGACACCTGACCTCAAGATTCATATGTGCTTTCTGAACATCTCATTTCACATTTAGTCCCTATGTGCTGTTATAATAACCTCTAGTGCGATGTACTGATGTACTGTAGTTGAGGTGAGGAGGCCTGGAGTGCAGTCAGTGTTCCAATTCATCCTAAAGGTTTTTAATAGGTTTGAGGTCAGAGCTTTATAGCAGGCCATTTAATATCTTCCATTCCACCCCATGTAAACCATATCTCCATGGAGCTATCTTTGTGCACAGGGCCACTGCCATGCTGGAACAAGCTTGGTTCTGCTAGTTCAAGTGAAGGGGAACGGTTTGTGGTAACGGTTTGGGGGAATGGCTGATATAGTCAAGCATCAAGTATCATATACTAAAGCATGGTATCTTGATTATGATTGGTTTCCAGCTGCAAGGCAAGCAGTTATTAGTTCGTTACACTGACACATAAACTGGTTGACGTATGTTTTCAAAAGGAGCCTCCAGTGTCAGTGTTCTGAGCAATTAAATATAAACCTGCTATAGAGTACAGAAATTGTTTTTAAATGACATGGGTTGGAAGAAGCTAGTGCTGTTATAGCACTATAATTTGTTTACAGATGTTAAATGTAATGCTAAACGCATAAAATGACATTGTTTTTATTAAAAAGAAATGTGTTGCTAAGAAAAAAACACTTTTATTAAAAATGAAATGAATATGATAAAGAAAATCGATAAGGTTTGTATTTCAGGTATTTTTGATTGATTAAAAGTGTATCATGTTCCCTTCTTCCGTTTTTCCTCTTCTTCCTCCAATAGCAGACCTTATCCCCATATTCTTCCCACTCCTTCTTCACAAAACATGGCAGCATACGGACAGACACAGTACAGCGCAGGAATGCAGCAGGCCTACGCCACTTACCCTCAACCAGGCCAGCCTTACGGCATCCCGGCCTACGGTAAGCACGCAATAAAAAAACATTTATATATTGCTTTCTGTTTCTTACACTAGCCCTGAATTCAAATGTTTATTTAAAATGCATTATTTTCCTACAGTTAATGTATTGCATTTGCTGTTATTCTTTATACTTCTTAATCTGTACATGACAACAGGGGAAACTGTGTTACTTTACACTCTACACTTCACAATTCATCCACCACACAATGTAATCTGTTAACCGTAGGCTTCGGTTGCTTTGGTTGCTTTGGTTGCTAAGCAACATAACAGACAAAGATTCAATATGCAGAACAATGGGTTTTATGGTTAATAAATCATTGTCATGGAGTCACATTTGTGCACGATTCGGAACATGGCTTAGCCAATCAGGTTTTAGATTTGATAGATATAGAATAGGTAATGAACAAAGCAATAAAGCTTTGACGGTTCAGGGATTTCAAAAAGAAATTGTTCGCACCAGGTGACTCACCAGGTACTCATTCAGATGTCTATTTATAATAAAACAACAAATTACAGGTACTCACTGTGCCTTGACATCACAGTCCAATGCCCTACTCAACCATCGTTCATAAATTCTCATGCGTCATGCTAGCAAGTTCTTAGATTCTTGCTAGCTGGTGCATTTATTTCTGAACTGTTTTGCTTTGTGCTAAATATACAGATGTGAGAGATGTGAGCGATTTACATGACCAGTGCAAGAACAATTCTTTATTTGTCCTGGTGATGGAGGAAATTTAATACACACTGGCATCACAAAAGCGGTTGAAGAAATATTATATATATAAAAAAATAAGTATAATTCCAGATGCTTTAGAGAATGTTGAGAGTAAATGCAGTAGATTGAACGTGGGGAAATATTTTAACACATTTCATTTTCACGTTACAATAAATTAACATATCCCAGTTTACCTGATGTATTATCATTTTTCATTGGGGGACAAACTGTGACAGTTTCTGAATATGCGCCTTTACAGAACATTGGTGAAATGATTTATACACAAATGAGAACATATTCAATAGGTTTTTATTGTCACTATGCCAACTGGAAAAACATTGGCAGATGTGTCCCAAGTAGAATAAAGATAGCGTTCTCTGTGTTTATTGCATGCATGCTTTTGAGTCAAAAGGGGTTCTTCTTAGAATGAGAAACACCCCCTTAGCCAATCAATTTCCCCAGATTAAGAGTGCAAAGCAATATCAAAGTACTTTGTTGCTTTAAATATCATTAACCTGAATGTTGGTCTACCAAAACAGACAGGTATTTTATACTTTATACATTTGTAACTTATGAAAATTAAGAACTATATGCTACTATTCTGGTGTCACTAACTGATTTAGGTCCATTGTGGGCAGGAATCAAGACAGAAAGTCAGGCTCAGTCTCCAGGACAGAGCAGCTTCCTCAGTTACAGCTCCAGCTTCTCTACACCACAGACAGGACAAGCACCCTACAGCTACCAAATGCAAGGTTGGAGTCCACTTCTTCTTCTCCTTCTTCTTCTCCGTCTTCTTTCTTCTTCTTCTTCTTCTTCCTCTTCTTCTTCTTTTTCTCCTTTCTTCTTCTTGTGTTGTTCCTGCCTCAGTGGAAAAGAGCTGTGGTTTCTCAGTTCAGTCCAAATGTGGCAATTAACCATATTGGTATTTGAACACATACTGTACATGCAGACAGAAACAGATTCACACACACACACACACACACACACACACACACACACACACACACACACACACACACACACACACACACACACACACACATACACACACACACAGAGCAAAGTGTTCCATTTTGTTTTTATCATTTTTAAAAATAAATTCAGGATTCAGTTTATTTATATCTGTAAGGTTTTTTTTTTTTCAAGTGCTGGAAAGAAAAGTAGCCCTCTTCCAGTGACTTTCACTCATCCAGATGATAACCGTTTCAGTAATTGCGTCTTTCTTACCCTTCTCCAAACACAACGCAGGGTTCATTTTGTTTAAAATAAAGCCCATCTGGACTGCATTGCACGCTCCTGTGACAAGAAAACAAAACCTCCGTGCAGGAAAAAGAGCAAAAACCAAGCCGCGATTGAAAAGTCACTGTGTCCTCAGTGGAAATATTAGGTGAAGGACAACAAATAAGTGCAGGAGTGTGTTGTTAGGAATGAACAAGGAAAGTGTATGTGTGTTTGGGAGGGGTAAGGGTTTGCAAGGTTTTTGCCCCAGGGAGGATGGGGTGTTGGGTGACCAGGCCCTTTTCCACAGCATGTGGCAATTCTTCATGGACAGGAGGGAGTTTAATACGGCCTTTCATGTGGCTCCACACTCCATCCAGAGTCAACGTCTGTCCCTTTTATGACTTTCTGAACTGTAGGTTTTGCTAATTCAGTGTGCAATGGGAGTCTAAAGTCTGAGGAGAAAGTTCACGGTTGGGCTCCTCCCCAAACAACCCCTGTTAACAAAAGGGGAGAAAAAGAAAAATTAAGACTTTGCCACACTTTTATTAAGACATCAAACATCTAGTTGTGCAGTGGAATCAGGGAACGTTTCCAAAAAACAGTCCGCCCTCATACAAAGTCAACTGGTGCCTCAGTATACTGTAGATCTCTTAATTTAAAAATCTTTATGTTAAGTCTGCTGAAAATGTATACGGATATATTATAATTATTATTTTAATAATATTATATTAGTCTTTGCTCAGACCATACGATGCACACTGCAACAAGTCGGTTTGCATTGCCATCATCCCAGAAGAAGTGCTTTTCTGAAGCTGGCTCACAAGAAAGCCAGCAGTTTGCTGTAGACAACCTGTCCAAGAGCATGAATTCCATTTGGCATTCCTGTGTTAGTCGGATATTTGGCTCAGATGGTGTCAAGAAAAGTTTGTCTAGTAGCATTGGTTTATTGAGGGAAACATGGATTTTAACATGTACTGTGACATTCTGAAGCAGAGCATGTTGCACTCCCTTCAAAAACTGTGCCGAAAGGCAGTTTTCCAATATAATAACAACCCCAAACACACCTCCAAGATGGCAACTGCCTTGCTCAAAGTGAAGGTGATGAAGTGTCCAAGTATGTCTCTAGACTTTAACCCGATTTCCAGCACCTCCGTGATGTCATTAAGGAGGAGTGGAAGAGGATCCCATCAACAACCTGTGCAGCTCTGGTGAATTCCATGCCCTAGAGTATTAAGGCAGTGCAGGATAACAATGGTGCTCACACTGAATATTGACACTTTGGACACAGTTTTGATATGTTCACTTATGGTGTACACACTTTTGTTGCCAATTATTTTGACTATAATAGCTGTATGTTAAGTTATTTTTTTAGAAGTAGATCTCTACTGCTACACAAGCTACTATTCTACTCTGCTACAAGCTACTACTCCAGATTATATTCAGTTTGCATTTCTATAGTATTATCCCTTGAGAACATTTAATAAAATGGTTGCTTAAATGTAGTGGTGTAATATATATATATATATATATATATATATATATATATATATATATATATGTATATATATATATATATATACATATATATATATATATATATATATATATATATATATATATATATATATATATATATATATATATATATATATATATACAAATTTGATCAATTTTTGCAAAACATGTGCGAGTGAGCGTTAACTTTGCAGCATGCCTCTTTAACACTCTCTCTGACACCGTGTCACGGTAAAAATATTTTCCCAGGAAGTTGGTTCCCATTGTGGCTGGTTTAACTAATATCAACAAGCTTTAAGCTAATGAACAGCTGTTCCCCTCTTTCTTTCTTTTTTTCTGTCCCCCTTTCCCTCTCTCTCTCTCTCTCTCTCTCTCTCTCTCTCTCTCTCTCTCTCTCTCTCTCTCTCTCTCTCTCTCTCTCTCTCTCACATACACACACACTGTCTCTCCTTCAGCCGCTCTCTCTGTCTCAATCTGCCATATAGATTCATTCACTGTGCTTTTCTATTACAATTTAACTGCACTTTTGTTAGAGAAAATTCGTTTGCATTGTGGTCAACAAAAAAATCCCCATTGCTTCTAAAGCATAACAAATGTAGACCGGGGCAAAGCAAGTTCAGCATTTTACATCATGAAGAAACATAAAATGTCTAACTATATGCACAGGACACCATGTTTAAAATACTAGTGTGCTGGGATTACATTTGATTAGGGAATCATTGTTATGATAACAGGTTTCAAATTTACATTTTTAAAGAATGTTTTTTTTATAGACTATATAATACTTAATAAAGTTTTGATAACTCTAATGTTTTATGCTCACTTGTCTAGGCTGGTGAATATCAATCAGCTGTAGATTACTGATCATGTTCACAGTGCAGCTGATTTACATTTTGTGAAACACAAAGCAAACCTCAAAAACAAGCCACTGACTCAACTCCAGTAATGCAGCTCAGCCACTGCAGCTAACACTGAAACTTCCTCCTTTTATACTTTTGTACATGATTTGTCTTAATTGTAATACTAGCCTTATATGTCGTAATTTACAGATTTGCTTCTTATTTTTCACTGATTAGTGTACATGTAGCCTAAGTGGTCGAGATAGCATCATGGTAAACAGTCTCTCTATTTTTTCTTCTCTCTCTCTCTCTCTCTCTCTCTCTCTCTCTCTCTCTCTCTCTCTCTCTCTCTCTCTCTCTCTCTCTCTCAGTTAAAAATCATCTTTTATCAGTTTTGGCATGCTTTTCACTTATGCATTTATTATCTTATAAATATGCTTTTTGGATGTAACTTTTGCGTCTCTACGTCATTCGAACGCTGCAAGAATCCGGACACATGGACACACATCTATAATGCACAACAAATTTTGGATTGCCTCTACATATCGAGCGATTTTTAATTTCGAGCTTCCTGTTTCAAGTGTAGTGAAGACGGAGTCGTGTATTCATCAGCCGTTCAGTAGTTTACACACAACACTGGCATTGTTTCCACCATTGTAAAGGTGATAACTGATTAAAAAAAAAAGACCCATCCTCCCATTCAACCCTCGTTCCTTCCTTCACCTTCAACTTTGCAAACTATGGCCGAGATAAACTGGCTGATAAGGCAAAGACACTGTTAGTCACCTCACTCCTTTCACACAACCCTCACATGCTTCACGCTTTAGTTTTAGCCTGAAGCGATGCGGCTTTCCAGCGACAGAGTTTGGTTTTCTCGTGAAAGATGCTATCGCCTGTTTTAGGCAAGGAAGCGTTTCCTTTTATTTTAATTTTCACTTTTCAGTTTAGCATTCATACCTGTGAGTTCAGCATTATTATCATGTGACTTTTTAGGTAGAAAACAGTGCACAGTTTCATTGAGTTGCAAAGACATCAGGCATGTTGTCTGGGAAATGTGATATCACATGGACAGAGGTGACGTTAGTTGTTTTGTTTGGTTTTTACAAATACAAGGTGTCCCCACATTTGGACAGATTAGACAAGATATAAGGATATCAAAAGAAAACCCTGTTTTTTTTGACACTCCATGATCTTCATTCTGGAAAAAAAACTTGTGCGTGGGGTCGTGAAAATCCATCCGATCAGGACCATGAAGTGCATCTACTTGCATGGCATTTATGGGATGTAACTGATTAATAATACATTATTCTAGTATTCCGATTGAACTGATGATAATGTGCAGAAGTGGTGTTTTTTTTTTGTTTTTGTTTTACTATCAGGTGGTTTTAGACAAGTCCTACTTCATGCTTATATCCAAATACAGATATAATACTAAACAGATCCAGATAGAGATATTGGGTTTCTGTGAAACACTTCCTCCTGTCATATTGGCGGTTTAAAGCTCGCCATGGTCTGAGGACGTGGCCTAAGTGGAAACTTTGAGTTGGGGGAGGGACTGCATTTGGTTTAAAGCTTTGTCAAATTTTTTTACTGTTGCTTTAGGAGATTTAATGACTGATTTTTAACAAATAATTTAAATGTTAAAGATATCTAGTGTTGTGGTCGGATAAGGATTTATCAAGAATTTAAAAAAGTGTAATAAAAAGAAAGCTTTTTATATGGTTCCAGTTGAGACTAGTATGCAAATGCAAATATGTGGACTAAGTCATGAAGTGAACCTATTTATGTATTTCACACACACACATACACACAGAGAGAGAGAGAGAGAGAGAGAGAGAGAGAGAGAGAGAGAGAGAGAGAGAGAGAGAGAGAGAGAGACAACAAGTCATGGTTATGTGTCTTGCTTTTCCAGGAGGCAGTTTTACAACGACTTCAGGGCTGTACCCAGGAAGCAATTCCCTCACCAACTCGACTGGATTTAACAACACACAACAGGTAGCTGTACCCCCTTTTCCCTTTATCTAACTGTATCTCCTCACACGCAATAGCACAGCCCATACACAGCATATGGGCGCCTTTACGCATGCGCGTTACCTACACATCACCAGCTCAACAGTGCACATCGCACCAGGTAGCCCTCGTCTCTCTTTACTACTTTCACCGCAGTAAATGGATTTCCTTTATCTTTCAGCATCAATTGTTGGATTTCCTGGAAACTTTTATGAAACATCTGTATACTTACAAGCCTTTTACAACACTCGAGTCAGCCATAATCCATTTAGTCCGACTTTTGACTGCCTCATAAACGATGAACGAATGGCTGCAATCATTCCGCCTCTATAAATTTATTCACGCTACAATAGGCAAAAGACAGACGTTTGAAGGAACGTTTTGGCAAAAAAAATTTCCGTAATAACCCAAAACATGCTTGAAGTTTTGCATTGCATTTACATTTCTATGCAGCAAGCATATAAATAAAGCTATAGAGCACATGAAAAGGACAGGAGGTCACACGGCACACCCAACAGAGTCCACCTTTATTTTCTCTCCCCAGTCATAAACAGGGCATGTTCACAGTGTATCTTCTTTAAAGCCAATCCTCAGCTGTTGCATGTCAACATATGCAAACCAGGTTTTTGGAAAACATCTGTATCCTTAAATCTTATCCACATGATAGGAACCACTCCAGAACGTCTAGCCTTGCATGGAGGGATTACCTCTGCGATATTCTCACATGTGCATTAGGGCATGAGGGCAAAAGCAGAAGAAGAAGAAGAAGACAAAAGACAGATCGCTTCCCAGATGTAGCACATGACAGACATGTGTTCAAGTACATATTTAGGAATCTATGCGAGGAAGTAGCCGTGTTTGTAGAGTGTTTCAATCGTGTATCATGTTACAGCCATGTGCTCTTTCTGTGTGTGTGTGTGTGTGTGTGTGTGTGTGTGTGTGTGTGTGTGTGTGTGTGTGTGTGTGTGTGTGTGTGTGTGTGTGTGTGTGTGTGTGTGTGTGGTAGACAGAATTTTTGTGAAGAAATTATAACATAACACTCCATTTTCACATGACAGAGCAAAACTGTTTGACATTTAGACTCTAAATTGTTTTCAGGCTTATTTAGCAAGTTACAATTAGGAGCAAATACCTGAAGCTTACAATAGCTAATAATAGCACATGTTTAACAGAAGTAGTTAACAGAGTCATAAAAGGTAACATTTGGGCTTACTAATATATATATATATATATATATATATATATATATATGTATGTATGTGTGTATGAATATGTGTGTGGTATAAGTGAAGCATAAAAGTAGCTCTAACTTAGAGTTTATAGCTAACATCAGTAAATGGCAACTTGGAGTTGCTTTTAGATATGTTACAATTATAAATAATTATAATAATAAATAATAATAGTTAATAGTAACTCACACTCATTGGAGCTAACTTTATAGTATATGAGAGTAACGCATGTTACTTAACAGTTATAATAGATAATGCTTATAGCATAGAGTAGCTAACAGTCATAGTTGCTAATACTCTTAGTACTAACAGTTATAGACACCAACACCTGGATTCAGTAATTATATATAATACTTGAAATTTGAAATATTGTTTTAAAATAACATACACATTGTTAAACACACTTGTTTACATGCATGTGTGTGTGTATGTGTGTGTGCAGGAATACCCATCCTACCCAGCATTTGGCCAGGGTCAGTATGCGCAGTATTACAACAGCAGCCCGTACACGTCACCCTACATGACCAGCAACAACACGAGTCCCACTACGCCGTCCACCACGGCCACCTACACGCTGCAGGAGCCACCATCCGCTGTTACCAGCCAGGCGCTGACCGAGCAATCAGCAGGTGAGATGACAGCAGGTGAGAACTAATGGCTCATGATTTTTACCTAATTCATGTAGACATTCATTTCATGTGTTACTATTAGCAAATAAATAGTGACTACTGAAATGAACTTATCGCTGCTATACCACTGGTATTAGTGTGTATTAGTGTATTAGTGTATTAGTGTCCTAATCTGGATTTACTGTGGATGGTTTCTTTTCACAAAAAAAATATATTCATTTTTGGATTCTTTCATTTGACTTTAAGATTACATGTAAAAACAGTAAACGTCAAAGTTCTGGGACATCGTTACACTTGACTTCTCCAACCATATTTGGTTCTTACTCCAAAATGTTACCACACACAACTGTATAAGATGTTCTTGGATGCAGTAGCATAACATTTCTCTCGACTTGAACTATGGGACCAAAGCTAGCTTTATGGAGATATGAAGGGTTGGGTTTGAGTGGAAGATCTTGAGTGGCCTGCTATAGAGCTCTGACCTCAATCCTATTAAACACCTCTGTGATGAATTTGAACACTGACTGAAACCCTTATCCTCCTTACCTCAGCTACCTGCTTTTACTAAGGCCCTTCGGCTGGATGAGCACAAATGTCCACAAGCACACTCCAAAATCTGGTGGAACATCTTCCCAGTAGAATGAAAGTTATTATAACAGTAAATGTGGACTTAAAGTAGAATAGGATGTTCAAAAAGCAAATAAGAAACACATGGTCAGGGGTCCACAAACATTTGTCTATATAGTCTACATGTAATGCTAAAATGTATGCAAAATATGCTAACAAACAGAATTATATTGTTATTATTATTATTGCTAGTAGTAGGAATATCTCAAGATATCTTAGATGAAGGATTCTATTTACGAGACTACAAATTATACACAAGTTCTGACTGACAATGAAGGCAGATCATTTCTTTTAATCAGACTTCCATCCCCAGGAGATCTTCATTCCATATTCAGACCTATAGAACACGCTTTGTCATACAGTTTTATACAAAATTCAGGAAATTATTGGCTACTGTAGATACCATAGATGCTTAATATAGCCACTGACATTTCCTAAATGGCTCCTCACATGAATAATTCGCTTTATTCTATGATTCCACTTTAAGTACAAAGTTCAAATGAGTCATTTTTGACCCGAACAGAACAGACAGGCTAGATCAGGGCACTCCAGACACTCCCTTATAGCCATTAGTGTTGAATAAATGGTATCAAGGGTGTAAGCGGATCAGATAAACGGATTCAGCTGCAGATTGTTCAGGTTTTGAAGGTGAAAGGCTTTTTTTTCTTTCATTTTCTCTCCTTTGATACATTTTTCTGTGTCTTCCTGCAGGAGAGTACAGTACAATCCACAGTCCATCAACCCCCATTAAAGATTCAGATTCGGATCGATTGCGTCGGGCTTCGGACGGAAAGTCACGTGGAAGAGGAAGAAGGAACAATAATCCGTCTCCACCGCCAGACTCTGACCTTGAGGTAGAGTGAAAACTTACTTTCTGGTTCCAGTAAATATAACCAATATTTTTTAGGGGTTTAACCCAAACTGCTATCGTGTGTAAAGATCGAGTTCTAAAAAATTTTTGTGAACATTTCAAATATTTTTCCTTTTGCAGTATGTATGTTCCAGATATGGCAGCATTACTGTAAATTTTTTTTGCAAATATATTTACACCTTGTTGTATTACATCATTGATCCCACAGCATGTTAACATATCGCTTAATTAGCTGGTCATTATTGATCATGTTAATGCAGGAAGATCTTTTTTTTGGTGCATTTTCTTGTATACCATCTTCTCCCTTCGCCCTTAAACCCTAGCGCCCTATTTATTGACAAGCGTCTCGGCTTGCATTGTATCATTGATTTAGCGTTCTCCTTCTCTCGTTCCCTTTCCAGCGCGTGTTCATTTGGGATTTGGACGAAACGATCATCGTTTTCCATTCCTTGCTCACGGGGTCTTATGCCAACAGATACGGACGGGTGAGTGATTTAAAAAATGAATGGAAGAGGAGGGAAAAGCATCGCTGAATGTTCCAGTGGAAATGTATTATATATATAGAGGAAGTGGTGGCTCATGTGGTTAAGACTTTGGATTAGAAGGTTGTGAGTTCAAATCCCAGCAGCCCAAAGCTGCCACTTCTTTAGCAAGACTCTTAACTCTTTACTGCTGTTGTATAAATTAGATAATATTAAGTCACACTGGAAGAAGGCATCTGCCAGATTCCATATATGTAAATGTAATGCACAGCTATCAGGGTTTTATGATTAGGTAAGACAATATTCTGTAGGAATTTATAATAGTTAAAGAGTTACTGTTCTGTTGTGAAGGAGAAACTGGAGTCCTGTTTGTTTTTTAGGTAACTGATATCAAATGAAATAGAATGTATTAAATAAAAACACACACACATACCTATCTGACCATTTGGGATGGTTGGTGAGGAGTGAGGTTTTGATTGAAGCTGTGTGGTAAATCTTTCGACTTGATCATGAAAGAATTGGTTCATCATCAATTAGTATCACTTTAGAGATTTTTTGAACTCGGCATAATTCAAGTTTAATGCGTATCTGAGAGACAAAAAGAAGTCTAAAAAGAAAGCACAAAAATATATATATAAAAAAAAAAACATAAAAACAATTTTTACTAACAAAAAACAGACCAAATTGGAATTTGAAATCTGCCGTAAAGCTTAATTTTGTCAATGTTCGACTCGAACGACCAATCAGAAACCAGTACTTGTGATGACACAAAATGTCAAATAATTTAAAAGTGCTGTAAAGTTTCAAAAGGATTTTATGCTCATTAGAGGAAAAAAAGTTTTTTTTACATTGTATTGCTAAAATACTGAAGAGCCCAATATTCCAGATTTTTCAGTTCTGCAACACCATTACACAAGTTTAAACGTCATGTTCCAGTGAAGCAGTGAAACCTGTCATATTTAGTGAATTTGTTGCCTCGTTCCAAGCCTAGTTTGACTAATTGTTTCCTTTTTTAATCGTCCCGACGAGGCCCGAGAGGAATGCGATTTGGCCTGCAGCTGTCTGAGATATGCGACCTCAAAACAGTTGCACTGAGAATGTCACTTCACACTTCTTAAGCGTTTTTTTTTTTTTTTGCTTTTCTGTCCTTCAGAAATACTTCATTGTTAGTTTAATGAAGTGCTTCCCAAACCTTTTGCTCTTAGCGAGATTAGCCCGGTACTTTCCGTGATTCCGAAGCAGACAGATGGGCAGATGGAGTTCTTTCCTGGTTTTAAGAGTTTAAAGGTAGAGCCAGGACTGAGCTTCAGATTTGGGAAAAAGTAAGAAGAAGAAGAGAAGGAATGAAATGAATGATACATATCTAGCTAGAAAACTTTCTTTAGAAGTAGAAGTATTGTGGGGGCTGAAAATATAGTTTGGATTATTGGAATGGTTTTTGCTGAAGATACCGTTTGTGACTTGGACTGACATCCAGCATTAATGTACTGAAAAAAACAAAAACAAAAAAACAATACTTAGGATTAATGATGTTTTTAAACTGCCTTCATTTTCTTTTGTTCTAAAAGTCTATGATGATGTGTGCATGTGTGTGTATTTGTGTGTGTGGTGATGGAGTTGTTTCGCTCACTTTGTTCCTGCAGCGGGGTGTTTGATGGCTGCAGTGTTTTGTTTTAGGGCCTTGAGAGCTTTGCCCCTCGACCCTTAACTCTGTTTATTTACTTTGTCTTTGCTGTGCATGCTGGGAAAAAACTTGAGCCTCTTGGCTTCAAACACACACACACACACACACACACACACACACACACACACACACACACACACACACACACACACACACACACTTACTTCTCCCATGTAGTTCAAAGTAACTTTATTACCATGACCATACCAAGATATCTTTTAAAGATGCATACTGCCGCATCAACAGAGAAAAAGGACCTCAGAGGTGCACACACACACACACACACACACACACACACACACACACACACACACACACACACACACAGACACGCGCACACACACACACACACACACACACACACACACACACACACACACACACACGCATACACATTCTCTCTCTCAGGCCTACTATACCAGATATTAAAGATTGGATAAAAACAACACATACTCGACTCTTCATCATCAAGTTAATCACTTCATTACTGTTCCACAGTCAGAAGATCTTTAAGTTACACTGCATGAACAAAACAAAGTCAAACGAGAAAGCAAAAAGATTAGAAAAAAATAAGATTGAAAAATAGTTTGAAAAATGAGACAAGGTTTACAAACTTACAAAAATCTTAAGAATAATAAAAAATTGAACAAAGTGTAGTCCAAAAATAGACAAAATAGAAAATAAACAATTCGAGAAAAAGTTGTCCAAAATAGACAAAATATATTAAAAATAAACAAAAATTTGCTCAAAAAAGAGACAAAAATATATTAAATATTTTGAAATATAAAAAGCAAAAATAATACAAAAACAGACAAAACATAATAAAAAAATCCAAAAAATTGCTATAAATATAATTACAATAAATTTTTCATGTTAAATTAATAAGAATATATATATATATATATATATATATATATATATATATATATATATATATATATATATATATATATATATATATATATATATTACATTTTCAATATGATGAGTTAATCTGATGTAATAATATGTTGATTTAGGAAAAACAGAATAACCCAGAGTATGAAATCTCCATAAATTGTTCTGAGCAATACAACGAGATGAGTTAAAACAGTGATGTATGATAAACAGAAATGTTTTTTGTCACCGAATGTGTATGAAAGATTCTGAAATCCTGAATGTTAAAGAATTCTGGAGTTGGCTGTAATTATTTGGTTCTGAAGTCATAACAGAACTAGTATGAGAGCAGAAAGGAAAAGAAACTGTATATTTTCCCCCTCATGTTGAACGCACACTATAAATAGAGCTGTATTGGAAAAGTGCACTGCTGTGCTTATCAGTTATCCTAATTGGCATAAAGGCAGCTCACTTCCATAAAGCTGATGGCTGAGACCAGCTGTGTGACCATCAGGGTTTTAGGGTGTGCCTCTATGTGTGTGTGTGTGTGTGTGTGTGTGTGTGTGTGTGTGTGTGTGTGTGTGTGTGTGTGTGTGTGTGTGTGTGTGTGTGCGCAGTGGTGTCGAAAGGGGGGCTGGGGTGGATTTGGCATCCTGCTGATGATGGCTGATTGGTAAAAACAGGTGGAGCACTGACAGGAGCAGAGCCTTTTGACCTTTTGGCCTCCTTGTATTCTTAACTCCTCCTGCTGAATGATTGTCTCGATTTAATTGGAGAGGATTCGCCATGCCGCAGAAATGCACTTTACATTCCTCTCAGCGCCAAACTCGTTTTTATTAACTGTCGGATGCAAAATGCAGGCGTGTGTAATGAGGGCGATGAGTAGCCGGCTCATAAATAGACATTATAGCAGTGTTGGTGGATCCTGATAGATTTCAATATTATACTGGGTGTACGCAGTTCGTGTCGGAAAGCACGAGTGACACGGGTTAACAGATGGTTTAAAGTGAAAGGTCTGACTTTTTAGTGGACTTTTTGGACAAAAATTTTAACAAACTTTTCAATCTTCTCAAACGTTTTTGAAACTTCAACATTAAAAATTAAGGTCAAATACCAGGAATTACTTTTATTTAACCAAACACAAAGCTTGTATTTTCCTAGAATGCTCCTAATTTCACAACATGGTTCTAATATAGATCTTAGGAAGCGGGTACAAAGCAAATTTAATAAAGTATGGAAATTGTGTTGGATTCATAAACATCCCAGTGCTGAATATGTTGTTTTGACCTTCTATCATTTTTTTCCCCCGAAAATCTTTTAATATACATACTATATGGACAAAAGTTCCCATTCCATATTAAGTTCACATAACTTCCGGGAACTTCTGGGAAGATCGCTTGTGGAGATTTGTGCTTGTTCAGCTTTGAGGGTGTTAGTAAAGTCAGCTTCTGATGTAGGTGAGGTGAGTCAGTGTTCACATTCATCTCAAAAGTGTTCAACAGGGTTGAGGTCAGGGCTCTATAGCAACCCACTCAAGATCTTTCACTCCAACCCAGCTTATATAAACCATGTCTTCCTGGAGCTGGCTTTGTGCACAGAGGCATTGCCATGCTGGAACAGGTTTGGGTCTCATAGTTCACATGAAGGGAAAATTTTATGCCACATTATCCAAAGAAATCCTATACGACTCTGTGCTCCAGTTTTGTGGAAAAAACACATATGGCTGGAAAATGCTTTTGTCCATATAGTGTTCTTTATGATGATTTAAACATTTGCCAGATTATAGAATTTTTTAATAAATAAAAAAATAAAAAAACACTTCCTGGACATACTTAATTAATGAAAAAGAAATGCAGACCTGACGCTGTGTGTGGTTTCTCTGCGTTTAAATTATTTTCATTGTTGAGTGTGACACGCAATCAGGGGAAAAGCTCAGGTGATTCTTCAGGTGGG
Source organism: Silurus aristotelis (assembly GCF_946808225.1). Classification (NCBI taxonomy): domain Eukaryota; kingdom Metazoa; phylum Chordata; class Actinopteri; order Siluriformes; family Siluridae; genus Silurus; species Silurus aristotelis. The sequence continues at coordinate 5,365,309 of NC_139598.1, read as the reverse complement.
TTTACATTTAATCCTCACTGCTAAAAACACACACACTCTCTCTCTCTCCCTCTTTCTCTCTCTCTCTCTCTCTCTCTCTCTCTCTCTCCCTCTCTCTCTCTCTTTCACACACACATACATACAGGAACAAATCCTCTCCTTCACCTGCTCCTCTCTGACTCTCTCTCTTTTAATAAAGAGCTTAGAGATTAGGAACACGAAGCCCTGAGTGAATGACATTTACAAAAAAAAAAAAAGAAAAAGAAAAACAAGTTTAAAAGGAAGTGATTGACTATTGTCTGAATCCGCATTTAATAAGATTTGTAACGTCTTCGGTGCTCCAAGTTTGTAGAATTCACTCAAATAAAGCAAATAAACTGGATGTTTATGAATAATGAATTACAGAATGATACGGAAACAAGAGCAAAAATAGCAAAAATGCAAAACTGGAGTCAAGGAGAAGTAAAATGGACAAAAGTAGTCAAAAAGACAAAAATAGACCAGCGAAAGTAATACTGAATTAATGTGCTATATTTTGTAATAATATTAATGAAATATTTTGAAGTATAACGTTTATACTGTAAACCTTACTTATTTTTAAAAAAGGGGAAAAAAAGACCAGTAATCAAAAAAAAAAAGGGAAAAAATACCTTCTTTCCATCTTTCCCAGAATTCATCCATTCAACTTTATTTCATTTAATCTGGGTCTTGTTCGATGTGGATTCTAAATATAGGTGTCATTAAAATGAGGTTTCGTTGTATGAAAATGATGGATGGTGTAAAAAATAAAAGAATGTGTAGAATCATGCATTTTTGATACGACAATGAATTCATACTCACCTTAGTGCACTTTTACAGTTTTTACATTCAAAGCCATAGCAAAACAGCAATCATGTTAACAAGGGATGCACCTAGTAATATATGATTTTAATACAAACTCCATATCAGTGCTGAACAGCATATGACACCTTCTGACAGTTTTCTACCAAATATCAAGTATGAGTGGAGGCTGTTTTTGTAGCAGATCTGGAAGCAGTGAAATTTTAATGGCATAAAATACTCAGCACAATGCAGTATGTGGAGCTAAAGACATGTCAGTTCAAGGCTACTTCTAATTCCATATATGAAATAAGGAAATTTATTATATAAATCTAGTTGATTTGCTTTTTAGAAAATAAACACTTTTATTATATATGGACTTGAAGATTTATCATATAATGGCCACTACTTTTTTCGTATATGTACTTATTGTTACGAATTTTCACAATTTCATAAAAAGAAAATTTTTTGTGTGACATGCCATGCCAATGTTTCCATTTATGGATTTAACACCATACATTTATATACAGTGTATATAAGTCTATATATAGATGCCATTCATATGTAGACTTGATGTAGCAAAAAACATTTCTGTATATGAACTCAATATGACATAAATGTTAATTTATGGGCTTAATACTACTATTGAATTCAACACATTTCCGTATATGTACTAGATGCAGCAAAATTATTTGTTTATATGAAATACATATGGCAAATATATCTCTTTATATTTACTAGATGCGACACCTATATTGTGATTTATACACTCAACGCAGCACATTCAATTCAATGTAATTAATTTTTATTACATTTACATTACATATTACATTTTATTACATATTACATTTTGTTACATGAATTTCCATATCATCACAGACTTTATGTGACCAAAAGATTTCCATATATGTACTCAATACAACATCAGTTTATATTTATAGACTTCATACCACATTTTGTTTCTATTTATTTGAATCTATCAGCTACGGTTTCATATATGCACTCAAAATGCTAAGCTTATTGTGTGCTCTGACGTGCAAAAGACTCCTGTATGATATTTTGATCAATCCTAATTAATAATTTCATTTTTTTCAGGATCCGCCGACGTCCGTGTCTTTGGGACTTCGAATGGAAGAGATGATTTTCAATTTAGCAGACACACATTTATTCTTCAATGACTTAGAAGTAAGTGCTCAACTGTTTCCATTTTGTAGAATTTTGTATTTGTTTGTATATCTGTAACAAGAGCATTCAGATCAAGCCTGTGTGAGGAGTGAAAGATGTGGTGTGGATATACAGAACTACTCCTGGCTCCTTTGAAAAAATGGTTGTGTTTGGAATTTTTATTTGGCATGTTTGGATGAAATGTGCTTCAACTTGGTCAAATGGTAGAATGGAACCACCTCAGTTGCCTTTCTGTGCCAGAAAAGAAATGTTGTTGGCTTCTGAACAGAAACCTTTCTTCCATATTGTTAGCATGTTTTTCTCACCCTATTATATAAAACCTAGTTCTGAAGTAAAAGTTATATTATGACTGGATTTCGATCTAAAGCAGCTACTGCTTATAGCCAACCAGCTATCTTATTGGTTCAGAAAACGTCACAAGCAGACTTGCTGTTTCCACCCGCAACCTCGTTCCAAAACCAGCTGGATTTGGTGTAAACCCTGGCAACCCTGTGTTTATGTTACATTACAAGCAAGTGCAATTTTGTGAGAGGAAAATTGCAGCTCATTTTTGCTTACCTCCCCAAACTCCTCCTAATTCTGCGCTAATGTTAGCATATTCGCTTTACCATAACATTGTAAAGCCCAATCCCGAGATTGAAGATAAGTCAACGCAGACTGTATAGATTACATTATGAGCACGAGGCATTATGAACATGCACACAAGATCAGTCACAACACAGTGTCTAAGTTACATTATGAAGCTTAGCAGCAACAAGCGCTTCATGGCAGAAAAGTTCCTGAGCCTTAATGTATGACCTGAGAGCCCGTGGGACACCATGAATTTTACATGTCCTGTCAGACTCCCCTTACACTTTGCCCCCTTCTCCCCACCCACCCCCTCCAACCAGGGCAATTTGTCAGTGTCTAGTGTTTCTCTATGTGCTGTGAGTGTCTAAGTGTCATGCTGCGATGCTATCCGCCTCTCATGGTCATGGTTCAGGGCGACCCCCATTCTCCTGATTCATGCAGATCGGTGTAAAATCTGCCCCCAGGGGCAATTACTGCATGGGTGTCTGTCTGCTTTACCCAGTGAGGGGTAAAACTTAGGCTGGATGGGCCAAATTTGCTTCCTGTTGGTAGCATGGTCAGAGTGTTAGCCTACATCCAAATTCTTTCAGACCCTTAGACTTAAAATGCAGTGCATTGTGTGTGTGTATATATATATATATATATATATATATATATATATATATATATATATATATATATATATATATATATATACCTAGGAAAGTTGTAGCCATTCAACATGGAAAGCTAAACATTTTTGAGTTGTTCAGGGTCCCACTGTTGCTTCACAACAGGGCAGATACAGACCCTGATTATAAGATAAACAATAAGGGTAACAACTAAGATGAACAAGTTGATGAGCTAGCATGAGACTTTCGACTGTTTTTCGGACAATGAAAGAACACAGTGAGCGTGTAGACAAGACATAACTGTCAAAATATTAATGTTTTTCCACAGACATGTTGGTATTTTGCTAAGGAAACTATCTGCTTAACTAAAAATAGCAATTCTACTTAGCATTAAGATGTTAAAAATTTGATTCGTTTAGATTACATTAGAATCAACTTTATTTTCAATGTCAACAAAATACAGTTAGCATCTAACAATAAGTGCATTCTTAGCGGTGTAAACTTTTGTATATGCACAGGTTGGTAGGCTCTTATATATGATAGATATCAATAATGAGAGATAAATGAACAATATGAAATTAATATTATGAATCTAAATATAAATGGAGCAACAACAACATTCAATTAGAAATGTTTACCTCAGCGCATAGTTGCAAATGACCTTAAAAGTGATCTGTTTGATGCCATTTGAATGATGCAGACAGAAGCTAGCTAGCGAAAGTAATAAAATGTTTGTTTAGGGTGTTTTCTTTTTCAGATATCTATGAGGTAGTTTTTTTTTTACTTTAATGGAAAAGATTTGAAACAAATTCTGGAGTTCAGTGTTGCCCCCATGCTCGCTGAACAGCATCGTAGTAGGGCTGGAAGCGCGTAAGCGATTATCTACTCACGCTAATTGCAGGAGCGCAGATTAACACGTTGCACAATGCCCATTTCTTGTTCAAAATGTCATTCCTTATTTCTCACTGAAGACTTGCCCCAAGCCAAACCAACCAAACCCTATTTCTGTCGCTCTCTCTCTCTTTTTCTCTCCCTCTCTCTCTATAATCCGACACCGCTGACCCACAAGCTTTCCCTTCACGTCCTGCTCGCGTCTGACCCTGCAAGAGAGGAAATGTTTTGTTTGATACTTAAGTGTGAAGTGAGCTGCCAAGTTTCATTAGTCACCGACCTTTTCGGACAAGGAGGGAAAAAAAGAGAGTGGGTAGAAAGAAAATGTTTGTGCTGCACAAGACAGCCCAAGTCACAGTCCTGCGATCAAAGTTAATGGGCGGCAATTGGCTGTTAAATATTCCCGTATGTTTGGCCACATCGGATCGACTGAAGTGTGCTCCGATTTACAAGACTCGGCCGTCTTTTACTGAAAAGTCAGAAAAAATTGAGGCAGTGACAAAACAGCTTCAGTGTGGCCTCAACATCTGTCCCGTATTTCGATTTTTTCTGTTTCATGTTGCCTATGGACGAACTGGCAGCTCGAGCGTTGGAGCCTCTTATAAAAACGCATGGTCGCATTCGGCCGCTGTGCTTTATTTCACTGAAGGAGTTATTAAGGCTCGTTTTTGATGCCTCCAAAGCCATGTATGCTCTCTCTTAATACTTCAAAACTAGAACAGCATGAGGACAGATTCGCCACAAACCCAATCTGACAGCAGAAGTAGCCATGCGCGCACTTACGTTTTTTTGACACAGTTTTTATTTTTTTTAAAAGGCGAACACTGCGGAAAAGTTGTATTATTTTTTTAGGTTAAGGAATTCATCTAAACACAAGCGAACAGACTCGATCAGTGTAAACAACACCACAGCAGCTCTGTATTTATGGCTCTTTCGAAATGCATATGCTATATCTAATTTAGTCAGAGCCATAAAGGGAAACCCCGCTGCTATCGCACACCACACACACTCACGTGCGTGCGTGTTACTCAGAATAACCAAAGTATTAAGAATGTGCAGCAGATTATAGAATGTAATAATTATTAACTAATACAGTTTTATGACTTTTTAGATGTTTTTTTTTTTTGTTAACATGTGACTCTGGTGAATATAAAATGTTTTGTATTGACAATATATAGACAATAGACAACAATTATATAGACAATATAATCTGCTTAATTTTGTCTCCTGCAGTCCCAATTTTGCATTTGTGTATGTGTGTATGTGTGTGTGTGTGTGTGTGTGTGTGTGTGTGTGTGTGTGTGTGTGTGTGTGTGTGTGTGTGTGTGAGGCTAATCTTAAAGTGACAATGCAGAGGATTGGAATAAAAAAGAAAGAGGTCATGCCGAGCTACTCAGCAGGGATCAGTTACACACACACATACACGCACACGCACACACACACACACACACACGCACACACACACACACACACACACACACACACACACACACACACACACACACACACACACACACACATACAAGCCACTGAATAAACACAAACCCACGGCATATTGATCAACAGAATAAGCATTAATGTCCCTCTCGGCTATATGATAATAAATTGTGCAGAGAAACTGATCCACTTAATTATTAATATTTTACAAAGACAGGACAAATCCATAAAACACTCATCAGCAATATGATCTGGGTATTGATTAGATGTGCTGTTTTTTTTTTCTTCTTTTTTTGTAAAAGAAATTGATATATAAAGCCCAAATTAATTATTTAAATACATATATGAAAAAACTAATAGATAAGCAAACAAACAAATTATTTAATCAATTGTACTAATTAATAGTATTGCGAGATTTGCTATCTAAATAATTAATGTACATACATATTATTTACTTTTGTTTAACTGATTTTTTCTTAATGAACATATCATTACATGAGACAAATAGACAATAATATAAATAACAATGAAACTATGAGCTATGGGTTTGTGTTCGTTTTATGTATTTGCGTGTCTCTATCACCTTTTATATGCTTTATTTATTTATTTATTTATTTATTTATTTATTTATTTATTTATTTATTTATTTATTTATTATTTCTATTATCAGGCCACATCATTGTATCCCAGTCGCACATTACACTAAAAGCAACAAGATCTCACACCTTCCAAACGTCTGCTCCTCTACAAATCACCTGCAGTGTCGGATGAAGTGTCTGAGAGTGAAGCAAAGTGTGTGTTGGGATGAAAGCATTCCACTCGGTGTGTTTGAGTGTGTGTGTTGTGTGTGTGTGTGTGTGTGTGTGTGTGTGTGTGTGTGTGTGTGTGTGTGTGTGTGTGTGTGTGTGTGTTAGAAGATGTTAAGTGTGCATCTATACTGCTCTGCTCACTCTCTGCAGGGAAAAGTTAGTGGGTAAAAATAAGATAAGACCGCCTGTAGGACGGAGTTCCCTGCCCGAGCTGGGCATGGTTTAAATTAGAGACATGCTCACTCACACACACCCAGACACACACACACACTCACACACATACACATGCACAGAGGAAGATAGTGATGACATGGCAAAGCTATGACTCTTTCATTGTAACACAACAGTCGAGATCTGCAGTATTTGCTAAATGATGATGATGATGATGATTATGATGACGATTATTCATGTATGAATGTATGTATATACAGTACAGACCAAAAGTACACACCTTGTGTGTCCAAACTTTTGGTCTGTACTGTATATATATTATATATATTTGAAGAACCTGGAATTATATACATAACAAAAAAGTGAACTGAAAATGTGTCATATTGTAGGTTCTTCAAAGTAGGCATCAAGAGAATGCCAAGAGTGTGCAAAGCAGTAATCTAAGCAAAAGGTGGCTACTTTGAAGAACCTACAATATGAAATATTTTCAGTTGTTTCACACTTTTTTGTTATGTATATAATTCCACATGTGTTAATTCATAGTTTTGATGCCTTCAGTGTGACTCTACAATTTTCATAGTCATGAAAATAAAGAAAACTCTTTAAATGAGAAGGTGTGTCCAAACTTTTGGTCTGTACTGTATATATATATATATATATATATATATATATATATATATATATATATATATATATATATATATATATATATATATATATATTTTATATATATATTTTTATATATAAAATATTTTGCAAAAACACTTATATAATTAGCATTTATAATATGATTATTAATGTACAATAATATAGCATTTAAATTATTATTTATTTTTTGCCCTTAGCTATATGGACTATTAAATAATTTTTACTGCAACTTCTAGATGCAGCTCCTATATAGTTGAACTGCTCAATATTCAGAAGACGGGTTCGGGTTCGAGGCATTGCTGTGGTTTCTTTAGTCGAAACTCTGCGTGACCTGTGCTGCATCCTATTGTTCTCCCATAATTCCACAAAGTCTTTCGAGCTTATCAAAATAGAGGAGCAACTCTTTTGAAAGTGAAATAAGTCATTATCATAACTTTCCCTGCACTCACCGTGTGTGTGTGTGTGTGTGTGTGTGTGTGTATGTGTGTGTGTGTGTGTGTGTGTGTGTGTGTGTGTGTGTGTGTGTGTGTGTTTAGGCGCTGGATTTGACTCTGCGGATTTTAATGTGTGTTTTTTGTGTCTAGACATGGCAGCCCTCATGGGTCTGTTGGAAGGACTAAAGAGAGAAAGTAGAGCCTTCAAAAGGCGGCCCTGTCTATCTTCTCTCAACATGCCCCCCTTTTCCCATTTACACACACACACACACACACACACACACACACACACACACACACACACACACACACACACACACACACTCACACTCACACACACACACACACACACACACACACACACACACACACACACAATACAATACCCGTACCACATCATCACAGCTGGATAACACTGCAAGGTCGATGAGAAAACATTGCTAACAAATCCGTCATATAATGGCGATATGAAAATCCACATCTTGAGTGTGTATTATCCAGGTGCTCTATCAAACTCCTGCTTCTGTGTGAGAGGCTAAATAAATAAATTTTTTTGCTTGTCATTTAAATTGTAGGTAAAAAAAAAGATCAGATATTGAATTTGAAGGAGTGGGCATAAGGTTTTTTTCTCTTTAGTTGGTTAGTATGAAGAAGAAGAAAAAAAACACTCATGATACCCGTGTTTCCAATGAGATGTTTTGTGTATACGTGCCCGTGTGTGTTTAAATTCCACAACTATTCAAGCACGAATTGTGGATTGGAATGAAGTGGGTCTGAAGAACTTCCTTTGTTCTTTATATCCTGTATCTGACCCACAGGTAAGCTGTCTCGCTCTTTCTCGCTCTTGCCCTCCCTCCTTCTCTCCCTCCCTCTTTTACTCCTTTTGCCCTAACAGCACTTGGAGTGGGTGGGGTGATGGGTTGGTGAAGCTAAATTTCGGGGTCACGACCCCCCCCTTCCACACCCCCCCTTTAGAGATGACAGACTTTGCGAATGGAGTAGCGGCATTGAGAACCTGCGAACCGTGGCTCAGGCTTTTTCACATGGGGCCCGAGCTTGTAGACCCGGAGGAATGCCGTGATGACGGGCGTAATCGCTCACACTGCTCTTTTGTTACTCAGCTCGCTCACCTGAGGCAGAGAGACAGATCCAGAAGATGAGCCAGAAGCAAAAGCTAACGCTGCTTCAGGTCCATGAGTGTATATTAGACAATGGGAAATTGTGGAGAGAATCAGGCTTGAAATCTGAGACTGAATAGAGAATAAAGAATAAAAAAAAAATATTTTCATTAAAAAAAAAAAAAAGCTCAGAATCTAAACAGTATATGAATTATACAAATATATAAATCAGAATATGAATTAATGTGCTTTATAATGAAATTCTTCTACTTCTTGTTCCCATTATTATGTCCCTCAGATATGCAGGAACAATTGGTTTAACTATAAATCATAATCCATTGAGAATCGGAGTCTATAGGAAAAACAACATAAAATGTACAAAGAAAGAAAGAAAGAAAGAAAGAAAGAAAGAAAGAAAGAAAGAAAGAAAGAAAGAAAGAAAGAAAGAAAGAAAGAAAGAAAGAAAGAAAGAAAGAAAGAAAGAAAGAAAGAAAGAAAGAAAGAAAGAAAGAAAGAAAGAAAGAAAGAAAGATATGTGTCACAAGTTAGTGTTTACATAAGTCATAAGCATCAGCGGCTTCAGTTGAGACTCTTGTCTGGTTTGGGGTCCTTTTCCTCCTGTATGGGGAAGAAAATAAAAAAGGAGAGAAGGAGGCAAGCCAGCAAGAGTAATGCAAGACGGATGTTTTTAGGGCGAAAGGGAAAAGCCAGGTTTTTGTAGTTTGAAATAATCATTTTCTGCTCTTTTTGACGTACTGCAGCTCTCCTCTGAGCCGTCAGTAGCAAAAGTCCTTCCTCTGGCCAACAGGAAGAATCGGCCTGATTGCTTAATGACAGACGACAGAGGAACAAAGGAGCCTCTGATAGCCACTGTGAAAGAAAAAAAAAGCTTTCGCAGAGGCTGACCTGAAAGAGAGATAAAAAAAAACAGTGGATGAGAAACTGTTAGAAGGTGATTTTTTATGTGTTTATTTTAAAGTTTTGTTTCAAGCATGTGCATTTTCATTACGTCGTCTCTGTCTGTTAGGACAAGGCCGGCCAAATGCTTAAAAAAAAAGGAAAGAACAAGATGGGGGAGGGGGTGATGAATTAAACAGAAAGACAAATTGTTTGCTTAGGAAGTAATTACGTATGGGCCGTAGAGGAGGATCTTTGTACGGTGTACAGTAGGAACATGTGGAGCGAGTTAAATGGTGATGTAGTTTGTGAAGATCGCTGCTTAGAGAAGGAAGAGCCGAGGACAGGGCAAGAGCAGTGATTCCATTTGCACTTTTATTGTCTTTGCTTTCTCAGATGCAATCTACATTATCCAATTTCAGCTTTTTTTAAGGCGGTTTAGTAAATAATACTGTATGGACAAAACTATTGGGACTTTTTCAGCGATATGTGGTTATTCCCAAAACTGTTACAGGAGTTGTGTAGTACGCCCTTAGATTTAGTGTCATGCCCTTTAATTGAACTAGAAGACCTTAACTTGTTCCAGCATGACAATGCACATGTGCACATAGTGAGCTCCATGAAGATCTAGCTTATATGGATTGGAATGAAAGATCTTAAATGGCCTGCTATAGAGCTCTGACCTCAACCCTACTGAACACCCCAGGCCTCCTCACCTCACCCACACCGGTACCTGACTTTAAAAACACCCATGAATGAGCACGAATCTCCACAAGCACACTCCAAATTCTATTGGAGCATCTTCCCAGAATAGTGAGACTTATTATAACAGCAAAAAGGGACTTCATGTGAAATGGGATGTTCAAAAAACACATACTTGTCTTATGGTCAGGTTTCCACAAAATATAGCTAATCCTAGCCACTTCTCTAAAGGTAGCACTGCTAAGCATTCTTGTGGATTTTTTAGTTAGTTTGAGAACAAGTCCCAAATTTTAGTGTTACAAAATCATACATTTTAAATATATTCATTTATTTCTCCTAATGCTAGTTTTTTATGATACCTTCCCACTGAGGTAATTGTTATGTCTGGGAATTTGTTTATTTGTTATGTTATTAAATGAAAGCGAAGGTGGATTGCAGTTTTACATAACAGACATTTTGGAGTGTGGTTTTAGAGATCTGATTTGAACTCAGCGTTCCAATTCATCCCAAATGTATTCAATAGGCTTTATGTCAGATCTCTATCGTGAGCCATTTAAAAAACTTTCACTCCAAACCATGTAAACCATTTATTAATAGAGCTAGATTGTGCGCAGTGACATTGTCATGCTGGAACACGTTTGGCAAGTTCAAGTAAAGGGAAAATTTCCTACTATCACATTTAAAGACATCCCATACAAGTGTGTGCCTTAATCTTGAACAGTTCGGGGAAGAAGAACATATTTTAGGTGTCCCAAAACCCTTGTCCATATAGTGTGGTTGATGTTGCAACTAGTATAATGTCAACTAATATAATTTTAATTGGTATATTATTAATACAAAAATATGAATTACTACTGCCTATGCTCTGAAGAGTTATTAAAATGTTAACGTGTGTGTGTGTTCCCGTGGCTCTGCTTCAGTGCTAAATATGCACCACGGCCTGTTAAAGCACTTACCGCTCATTCATTCCTGCTCATTTAGGCTTAACAGTGTTTACGAGTGCATGTGAAGGACGAATAATGAGTCTCGTGAGTTTCTGTAAGACACTCAGCAGTCGACTGGTTTATGGGAAATCCCGCTGCTCGTGGTGATTATCGGAGGTTGCTTCGTTTTTTTCTTGGCTTCTTTTCTCTGTCCTTTTTTTTTTGCATCTTGTGGAGGCCTGCCAGTCTGCAGTGCAACATTTAATTGTGTGTACTTGTACTGTAAATAAATAAAACAGGAAGCGTAAGCATGCAGTGACTTCAACTTCATATAAAATTTTATATATTATTTCTAAAAATACTAATATACATTTTATTTTCCTAATTTGGGCCTCAGATGAAGCCTGTTTTAAAGTTATCATCATCTTATTTCTAGCTCTTTTTCTAGACATCATTCTCCCACCCGCGTTAATGATTTTTGCCTGTCTAAAGCTGCTGCTTCTCCCAATGACAAATTGGTACTTTGGAGAGTATTAAGGATCCATTGCTGAAACAGATTACACAAACAGCTCGAGCAGCTCCACTAGGCAGTCCATCTTCTGGACCCATAATGCTTCGGAAGTCTCCATGTGAGGTCACCCCCTCCCTCCGTCGCTCCCTCGCTCCCTCCATCTACCCGTTGTCCCTCCTCCCCTTTATCGGAGTCCACAGAGCCCTAGAGAGGAGCAGAAGGGCACTGGGTCAAAGTCTTTTCCTCTTTGGATCTGGAGACTCGCTGGGAGAGAAGGCCTGCATTAGAGCAAAAGGTTCTCGGGGTCAAGATTTTAATTCTGTTAGAGAACAGATGGTTTGAGTTTCTCGGCGCGTCGCCCCCCCACAAATCCAGGGAGATGAAAAATTTGTTCAGAGGGGAACCAATAAAATAAAAAAGGTTTACGGTCCAAAGCCCTCTTTTTACCCTTTGCCTGCTCTAGCATTAGCCAGGAATGCCGTAACATCAGCATTTGGCCAGGTTTGGATTGAGTTTAAACAAGGAAGTCCTTTGGTTCATGTGTTCTTCAGTGTCTTAACAAATAGAACTTAATTGAAAATAAAGGGGGAAAATAGGAAAAAGGAATTTACGAACCTCCAACAAAAATAATCATAAACTGTTCACATTCTGCTGATCGGCTGAAATAGGTCATTATCAAACTCCGAACAAGAATATAAAAGTCAGCTTGGCCTCAATTTAGTGCACATATTTATTTTAGTGTCTCAATTTTCATCCTCTAATGCGGCTGATTGTTGCAATCCAGTTTTTCCAAGCCATCTGAAATGTGTTGGATCCTATGGTCCAGGCACAACTCCCAAACATTCAAGTGCAGCAATGGGTGAGTGGGTGGGTGGGTTTGGTCGTGTGGATGGTGGTGGGTGGTGGGGGTGTAGGGGGTTTGGGGACTCCTATAAATGGAAAACTAATAACAGATTTTCGGTCTGCACTCTTTACAAAAAAATCGCCTCAGGCCATGCTGGTGTGTGGCTCGGCAGCAATCAGAGGTCATAATTTCATTGGCGGTTAGCATCAGGTTCAATTTTTCTAGTAGGTTACATTTAGCAGAAAGTCTGGTTTGTGTTAGAGTCAGTTTGGGAGCTGAGGAACTCGACGGCCTCTCCAAGAAAACAAAAGGAGCTCGGATGCACCGGTTATCCTGCAGATTGCATTTTAAGCACTGGCCTGAAACAATGCCTGTGCTATTATCCTTATCAAACTTCGATTATAGGTTTATGACATAAGATACATAAGTTCAATTTGCTCATCTAATCGCAAACATGATCAGGTGACCACATCATGCACCTATTTTTTTTTATCTGTTGCTCATCCTGGTTAAATCAATAAAGAAGCTTGCCAATGTATATTGTTAATTAATATCCAGGTATTGGTGGATCGTTTCCTTTGATTGCATTGGGCTTGTTATTTCTAATCCAGTCTCATCCCGCTGTCCCGACAAACATTGCACCTAATGCAGAAGCCAGACACCACTCAGAGACTAGCATAGCACGTATAAAGCAGCAATCATTATCGCAGCCAAGAAGAACTCGACGAGTAGATACGTGGCAAATGCCGGCAGCTTTGCTGTGTGTTTTCAAAGCCCCACCAATGTCGTCGGCGCTGATGTTTATCTAGCAATAGATGAAAAAAGCATTAAGCTCTTCCCTCTAGTTCTAGTGGCTACACCCTCAGTCCCCTGATGACTGTGTTTATTTGTATTAAGATCGAGCAGGTGGGGTGGACAGGGGGGTCGAAGGGGACTGGGTTTGAGCCTGGAAGTGGTTTTGTGCCATGATTTTCTGCTTTCCGCCCTGAGCTCTAGGCTTCAAAATGAGAATTCCACAGTTGTTGACATTACTCACTTTGCATGGATTCGAGCTGCCAAATCGCACCCAGTTTCACACGTGCAAGCCATTAATCAAAATCGGCCTACTTTAATTCGGACTGTCTTCTTTTTTTTTTTTTTTTTTTTTAGGAGTGTGATCAAGTCCACATTGACGACGTGTCCTCCGATGACAACGGTCAAGATCTGAGGTAAAGCTAGTATTCTGATCAGAAGATCCAAAAGGACTATGTATGTCTATGTACAGAGCTTATATATTGAAAAAAAAGGTCTAGTTTTTTCAGACATCAAATATCGTCTAGACCGATAGACTACATTTGTGCATTTTGTGCGTTCTCAACCCAATCTGAAACAAATTTGTGTCTATTTTATAGCACGTACAACTTCAGTACAGATGGCTTCCATGCTGCGGCCACCAGTGCCAACCTGTGCTTGGCGACTGGCGTGAGGGGAGGAGTGGACTGGATGAGAAAACTGGCCTTCCGCTACAGACGAGTAAAAGAAATTTACACCACCTACAAAAACAACGTCGGAGGTAATTCTGCAATAAAAAAAAGCTTCGCAAATTGCTTGGTTGCAAGGAGGGGAAAAGAAGGGAATGAAAATGTGTATCAACAAAAACACTCAAAAGTTTTTTTTTTTCCACTGAGCATCAAAATTGGGTGGGGGCTAAATTTTGCAAATTTCTCGAGTTGTTTGCAAAAACGGGCCAACTCAAACAAAGCTTTCTGCTGTTTTTTCAGGACTGCTGGGTCCAGCCAAAAGGGAGGCCTGGCTGCAACTGAGAGCAGAAATTGAAGCTTTGACAGATTCCTGGTTAACACTGGCACTGAAAGCACTAACATTAATCCACTCAAGGTAAGGTAAAATTATTTGAAATGCAAATACATAAATATAAAGAAAAAAAATCACGGAACACTACCAAGCTATACGTTCCCAAATTTAGGACTTTATATTGTTTGGAAACAGTTATAGAGTCACTTAATGATGACCAGATTAGCCAGTGTTTTTGAAAAATGTTTTTTTTTCTGCTCCAATTCCAGGTCAAATTGCGTGAACATTTTAGTGACCACTACGCAGCTCATCCCTGCCCTCGCAAAAGTGCTGCTCTATGGACTGGGAATAGTATTTCCGATCGAGAATATTTATAGCGCTACGAAAATAGGTGAGTGATCGCTCCTCTACCTGCGGCTTCCTGTGAGCCGAACAATCACGATATTATGTTATTATGTGTAAACACCAGGAGACGGAAGAGCAGGATTGGTTTAGGCTGCAGAAGGGGGCGGACACACGAGAGGTTTGAAGTCGGTTTCTAAGGAAAAGGCCTAATCAGGCTAGGATTATTTTCTTGGAGCTGGGCCTCTGTTTTTTTTTTCTTTTTTTTTTTTTTTTTGGGGGCCTGCATATGAAACCACTTCGGCAAATTTATGTCATTCCACACGGACATTTTTTCCCCGTCCCCCCCACCCCCTTCATTCCTGCCTCCGCTTCTTCAAATGCAAAATAAACTCTAGGCATGGAGTCCATGGGTTTTTTTAGGCCATCCCAGAGCAGAGACGGTTCTGGTTGCAGGGTCTGCATGCCTCCCTAAACTCTGGCATTAGCATGCGAGGCTGATTTAGCTCGTTAAACTCCATTTGTCCCAGGTTTAGGGAGGAGAAAGACACACTTAATGCTTTTCAGGCCTTTTATCTGGGCATTGATCTTATCGAATCCCCCAAGCTACAGCTAAGTGTTTACACTGGGTAATTTTGTGTAACTTATTGCGTATTTAGAGAGCTCTCTACAAAAAGGGCTGGCTCTCAGACGCGTTTGGAAGCACTAAAACTTGTTTCTGTTCCTCTTCCGCAGGCAAAGAGAGCTGCTTCGAGCGAGTAATTCAAAGGTTCGGGAGGAAAGTTGTTTATGTGGTGGTGGGCGACGGAGTCGAAGAGGAGCAGAGCTCCAAAAAGGTAAACGAGAAAGCCTTTACTCGACCCCACCCCTCTTCCATCTTTCACTTTCGTCCATTTATTCCCCAAAATCCCACTGGCGCAAGGAGAAAATAGCTTCCACAATTGGATCAGCACTGACAGCTCGAGTGTAAAAAGGGGGCGAGATGGCATAATTACACATTGCCGAGCTGAGCTGATGCAGCATGAATGCATGTAACGCTAGACAAGTCCTTTCAGGCATGAGCGAGAGAGCGGCCCATAAACAGAGCATGCGTTAAAGAAGCTTACAGCTTTGTTTGATGAAATGTGGGATGTTTTTTTTTTCTTCTCTTGCTGCGGGTTGAAGACTAGGGAACGGCTCGGCTGCCAGAGCCTTTTGATGTGTTGTACGACACGGCGCAGTAGCAGCCGGGTCTTGTACTTGTTCTCGTCTGCTCTGTTCAAAGGAGGATTTGAAGGATTTATGTTACCTGCTGACTGTCTAAAAGCCCTTTTGTGCACCGAGTTTCTGCCAAGCTTTTTTTTCATGTAGAACTCGATGCTCTGACCATAAAACCGCAAAAGACGAAGATATTCATTAGCTAATTAATTACCTGGGGGAAACAAACACATTATCATGACAGCTAAGAAACAGATCCAGAAGGTGAAGCTGCATGTTGACACTCTGCTTCATTATATCCTGCCAAGTATTCAGTTGCATGTTGTCGATTCGAGATGCGAGGAATGTGTTAACACGGCATTGTCTTTTTTTTTCTCCCCCTCTAGTTGTTTGTCTGTTGTGATTCAGTGAAAAAGAATCTCTATTTGCAATCAGAACAGTGTGAGACTAATAGAAGGATGTCAAGAGTTTTGTTGTTTGTTTTTTCCTTCTTTTGTTCACTTAAATAATTCCCAAAACAGTCCCGCGCTGCCTAATATCCCAGCTAAGGTGAAGGAGATAGCATCTCCGCCTTTTAAAAACTTAAAAGCAAAAGAGAATTTACAAAACAAAACAAAAAAAAGAAAGAAAGAACGAAAAAAAGTCTTTTAAGGGTCAGTGCAAGCTCCTCTAAGCGGAACATATGCCTGAGAGAATCTCTACTGTTGATAAGAGGCAGTAATGGAAGCACTGAAGACTCCTGACAAGCTTCTTTCATTCTCGCAGACTCATATTTCTCCCAGAGTCTCTCGGAGAACAAAGCCTCATTCGCAACGCTGTGTTCAGGGTAGTTCGGGCCGTACAGTACATTCATATTCCTTTTCCCAGTAGGACTTGATTTAAAAAAAAAAAAGGAAAAAGTCATTGAGAGTGCAAGAAATGTTGTCAATTCTTTACATTACAAATTATATGTTTAAAGCCTTTAAATAAAAGAAATGCAGCTATAAATACATAATAAAAGGAAAATTTGGCAAAATTCTTACTTCTTAATTGCACCAAAACACTTTAAATACATTTCAAGCTTAACTTAAACAGCTTCACACTTAAGATTTTTGCTGCTTTTTGTTTTTTGGACACCAACCTTCTCCAGCTAAATGTGGTTCTTCCTCAAACTGGTTCTGCAAAGCTGGAAGCCCACAATTGTAAAGCCTTTGTATGCAGTAGCATTAAAACATTTTTTCTTTTTATTTGAACAAGGAGACCCAAACCTGTTCCAGCATGACAATGCACCTGTGCACAAAGCAAGCTCCATGAAGATATGGTTTACATGGGTTGGGTTGGAGTGGTAGATCTAAAGTGGCCTGCCATAGAGTGCTGACCTCAACCCTGTTAAAAAAAAATTGCACTTCAGGCCTCCTGACCTCACCTACATCAGAACCTGACTTTACTAACACGTAGCTTAATGAGCACAAATCTTGAGAAGCACACTCCAAAATCTAGTGAAGCATCTTCCCAAACGAGTGAAAGTTATTGTAACAGCAAATAGGGAATAATTGTGGAATGGGATGTTCAAAAAGCATATGAATCTTATAATCACATATAGCTAGAATAGTTGAATATCCCAATACTTTTGTTGAAGCTAGCTGATTGAAATAGCTAGCCTAAATTTCATTCGTTAGCTGTCCAAATATAAAATTTGGAGATTTATTTTTTGATAAAAAATAAATCTGTCTATCTATTTATGTTGCATAAAATACATGTTTACTAGCTACCGATCAGAAAAATGCTTTTTGTCTCTTTATAGTTACCATTGATGTTGTAATATGACTAGCTGACAAGTCCCAAAGATTCCTTGGAAATGTGCTGACTGGAGACCCCTTCTGTATAGACCGATCAGGCGTAACATTATGACCACCTGCCTAATATTGTTTTGGTCTCCCTTTTGCTGCGAAAACAGTCCAGACCTGTCGAGCATTACCAGCAGTTAACTTCTTCAGCAATTTGAGCTACAGTAGCTTGTCTGCTGGATTGAACTACATGGGCCAACCTTTACTCCTTACATGCATCAATGAGCCATTGCCGCCCAAATCTTCCTGCTTCCAACACAATAACTTTGAAGACAAAATGTTCACTTGCTGCCTAATATACCCACCCACTAACAGATGTCATGATGAAGAGATCTTGTTTGTCCCTGTTAATTATAAGTCCCTGTAAAGTTGTGAGTTGTTGCTATAGAAACCTATTAAGGAATTCTCTCAATGCTGCTGCTATAGAAAATAAATCAGCTCTTACTGACCAAGTCGAGAGTCAAGTGTATGAATTGATTGTAAACTTTTTTTTTCCTTAGTAAAATGCTCATGCATTTTTCCCTCTCTTTTTTTTTCTTTCTTTAGCACAACATGCCCTTCTGGAGGATCTCCAGTCATTCGGACCTCATGGCTCTTCATCACGCGCTGGATCTGGAGTACTTGTAGCACTGTGACGTCCTCACCTCTGCATTTTCTCCTCAGCACGGGCCGACCCTCAGAACGTTAACACACTTAAACGGAGGAAAAGAAAACAAAAAGGACATCAACACGCGAATGGAAATCGGCCCGTACCTCGTCTTAACCCTGAATTCGTCTCGGCCCTCGGTGGAACGAGCGCTCGAACGGAAGGACTGCGATTTTTTTTACGACGCTGCGGGTTACTGTGAATTGACTCGGCTTCCTTTTCTGTGTAAAGAAAAAAAGCCGTCAGAATGTTTTACAGATTTTTTTTTGTTCTTAAACTCTGCAAGGGTTCACACCTGTGAGGAAAGATCTACCGACGTCGCTTTTTTTTCCGGCTCTCACCGAGACTCCTCTGAGCTTCAGAATAATTTCAACTCTTCTCGTTTCTCGAATCCACTACGCCGGATATCTTACGCTTCTAATTTATCTAAACCGGAGACTTTGTTCGAGATCCGCCAGCTTCCTGCGAGAGACCTCTAGCCCTGTTTTTTTCAAGTTGTTTCTCGCCATGCAAATAGAGTACCTAGATTTCTGAGAAGACATTTATGGAGAAGGAGAAAAAAAGGATTTTCTAATAATTTAAGGAAAACAAACGACAGACTTTATCCTGCATTTGCTCAGACAATCAAACGTGTACAGAATATGGCGGGTTTTTTTGTTTTTCAGTTTTTTTTGGCGTGTGTATATTTTTAATCACTGGACTATTCCTCCTTGCTTTACATTAGCTACAGTTCAGTGCTTTTTTTTCTTTCGTTCATGGAAGTACACTAAGGCAGGAGTGCACACACACACACACACACACACACACACACACACCACACGCAAAAAAAAAAGTGTGCAGGGCCTACAAGTGTTGCTTAATGTTAAAGATTAAAAAAAAAAACATTGTCATGACCAAAAGCATGGATGTCAAGTGTCAATAATTTCGTATTTTGTTTACGGATTTATTGATGATTCGTTTTTTTTTTTCCTCCCTCGCTGGTCAAAGTTTCTGTATTTATTCACAGAACCTCAGTAGCATTTTATCTGGAAAAAAATAATAATAATTACACATATTTATGGGATTACACACATCGCAATGTTCAAAGCGAATGTCAAGTTGTGAGGTAAGCGCGTGTACTTTGTGTGTACATAAAAAAAAAAAAAAAAAGGCATTTAGGCCTCAAACCTACTCCACGATATTTCAAGGTTTTGTTATATTTTGTACTGGCACTAAAGCAGAAACTCTTGTACATTACGTGTAATTTTTTTGTATGAAGTAGTCTTTTTCATTTAGATTTTTTTTTTCTCGGAAATGATGTCGCTGTAGAAATTCTTCATAGTGCTTAGTTAAATAAGACTGTGGACTTGGGAAACTTTAATGCTCTAAAGACTGTAAGAAAGCCACTACACACACACACACACACACACACACACACACACACACACACACACACACACAAACACACACAATGACGCGAAGGGGTCAAGAACACACCCGCGTTACCGACTGTGAATTTCTTTAGCAGGAATTGAATCTTGTGTGTGAGTTTCTGACCGGTATCTGCTCCGTCGTCAGTGTTGCTTCATTCCTGCAGGTGAAGTGTTCTACTGCCCCTTCTACCCTATCCCTCTCTACAACCTACCCCTTCCACTCCGGTCCCGATCGAAAATACACTCCTTTAGCCCCAAATCTACACTTCTATCTAATATCAGCTCATTAAATCAACCCATACACACCCACCCAACCTTAATACTTTCCCACCCATCCTACCTCCATTCTACCGCTTTAACAATACCAAACCTAAATTTGCCCCATTTTCTCTTTCATATATATTCTGCCAGTTTCATCAACCCTTTTCCCACACCACACCATGATCGTCTCCGTTACTGTCCACCTACTACTACTACTACACTACTGTTCCACCTCACTTCTACCCTCCCCTCACATCAGTTCTAACCCTTTATCCTCCACCCCACCTTAATTCTACCCATTTAACACTACCCAACCCCAAATCTGCCCCATACATCCATAAAAAAATCTGTCCATTTATTCTAGCTCTTCACCTTCTCCCAGCTCAATTCTACCAATTTACCCTCTACTCCTTCCTAATTCTATTTATTTCACACTACTAAAACCTTAACCTGCCCCATTCCAAATATAATTTCTTTCCAATAAATCTACCCCTTCACCTCCATCCCATTTCAATTCTACCACTTTACCATCCACCCCATCTCAATTCTACCACTTTAACACTACCAAAACCTAAATTTGCCGCATCCCCCATCTAAAATCTGTTTATTTAATCTACTCCTTTATTGCCATCCCACCTCAATCCTACCCCTTTACCCTCTATCCCACCTCAATTCTTGACTTTCACCCTCCACCCATCCCCAATTCCACTCCTTTAACACCAACAAAACTCAAATCCAACCCTCCTTTCATGCCCCTGTTACACTTTGCCCATTAACTAAATCTCTTACCCCCTCCACCACCCACCAGGTAACACATATTGCTGCTAGTTCATGGTCATATTAGATGGGAGATGTTTTATACAGTAAGCTTTTTTACTATAATAAATATTGCAATCATAATGCAAACTGGAAAAACATTGACGTGGGCCTCGTCGTGAACACACAAATATCTGTTGTGTATGGAAAAAAAATGTACAGATGATTTTTTTTGGACATTATTATTTGATTGTGTTTAAATTAATAAAAAAAACATTGATTTGTGAACTGGTACACACCCTCATGTCCTCTGTGTATACTTCTTTATTTGTGTGATGGATCACTTCTGGGATGTGAGATCTGAGAGCTGATGGGGTGTACTGTACATGTTTCTTACTAAATGGTATTTAGGAATTATTTAAGGAATTACACATAGCAGGAAAAGAGTAAGGCCAAGGAGGAGGTTAATGGATTTGGTGAGGGAAGACATGCCGGTAGTTGGTTTGAAAGAGGCAGATGTAGAGGACAGGGGGGTATGGAGACGGATGATCTGCTGTGGCGACCCCTAATGGGAGAAGCCGAAAAAAGAAGAAGAAGACATAGCGGGGTGTCAATTACTGTAAAGGTGGTAGGGTTGTCATGAGGCTGGACAAGAAAGCAGTTGTGGACAATAAAAGTGGTGCTCCAGGGGCACTGTGTAATGGCGGACCCTGCACTCTGACCCCAGCTTCTGGGATATACTAAAAAAGATTTTCACTGTGCTGCAATGTACATTTGACAAGTATAAAGCACCTTTCTTTTTTATTCTTCTGTGTACTTCACTACATTTTAGGAAAATATACTATTCCTCCCTACTTAGGTGACTACATAACAGACATTGAATAAGAACTTGAAAGAATACAAGTGTAACCTCAACTGGAGTTTTTTTGAAGAAAGGGTTCTTTCAATGTATGTCTGTAACTAAAGAAACCTAAATAAAAAGGTCTGCAGGAGAATAAAACATTGAGCTGCATCTTTTACATATACATTATTTAGAAACATAGATTGTGGGCACCTGATCACAGGATATGTGAACACCATCTTTGGTCAGCTATAAGTCCAGATACAGCTGATGTTCTCAATAAGGCTGTGACCAATTAGATTTTTTCATGCTTTGGTATCATTAACTCAACTCCCCAATACACACTTTAGATGCAATATGTCTAAATGTGAGGCTGTGTTACAAAAAGTGTTGTGGATTCAAATTATTGAAATTGAAAAAAAACTGGCAGCGAAGCAAAAGAACATGGAAAAGCTACAGTAACATGGAGAATGGTGTTGAAAAAAAGTAGTCCTGCTAGCGAGCCACTATAAAGAGATTTATGACACGCTGAAAAGATTTCTCGGCCAGTCATCCACCATTGTAGCTAAAACGGACGTTTTTTGGTGCTATTTTTAAAACTTTTTCGTCCCACTGTAACTGGGCTGTGTACAGTACAGGTTGCACAATCAGCTCAATTTCTCATTTTTATACAAAGGAAATTTAGTTTAAGTTTCGTTCTTTTTCATTTTTTCAGTACAAAAAGTGCAAAAATATTCTGACCGAGTGAAAAATAAAAGCAAAAAATTTAATTTCTTTTTAATAAAAGTAGTCTAAACTTTTACCTGATTATATCACATCTCTCTATAATTTATTACTTATAGTGCACTATACATTTCTTTGATGAATACTTCTTTTAATACTGTTACATGCATTAGCAATTGCATTAACAAACCCCTTCCACATATGGTAAACAAATCTTTTTGTAGACTTTTCTAGCGGTGAAGAAATAATTACCCGATTAAACATTCACATAATCTTGTTTTTTTGGCTGTCATTGTTGCTGTTTAAAGCAATTAGTAGAAAGAAAACCCTAATACATACAATGCAAGTCAAGTCTTAAAAGCTGGTTGTATACGTAGTCAAACGAAACATACACACTATATGAACAACATGTATTGGAAAAAACTGACATGTCCAGTCATACCACAATTTTGGAGAAACACAGTTGTATAGGACGTCTTTGAATGAGGTATATAAACCTTTCCTTTTACTTGAACTATGAGACCAAAACCTTTTCCAGCATGACAATGCCCCTGTGCACAAAGCATGCACTGTGAAGCAATAGTTTACATGGATTGGAGTGAAAGATCTTGAATGACCTTCTTTAGAGCTCTGACCTCATCCCTATTGTAAACTTGTAGGATGAACTGGAACGCTGACTGCACCCCAGGCCTTCTCACATTACATTAATACTTGACTTTACTAACACCCAATGTGTAAATGAGCACAAATCTCCACAAGCACATTTCAAAATGTAGTGGAACATCCTCCCAGTTAATGTAGGAATGTTATAAAAGCAAATGGTTAGTAAATGTGAAATGACACATTTAAAATGCACATATTGATTTTATAGTCAGGTGTCCACAAACTTTTGTCTATTTAGGGCACATTTATGTTATAAAGAAAAAAGTCACACATTATTCAATCTGTTTTTGATGCTAAAAAACGGCGCCTCCCGTTAGCAGCTCTCTCTCTTTCTGAATGTTGGTAACCTTTTGTTATTTTTAGGGAGGTTTTGAAAGCCAAAAATGCTGCTAATTGAAATTTCAAATTACACCACGGCCAAGTTTCTTTTGCGCAAAACCCCCTTGAGCTTCTTTGTGCATTTTCAAAAAAAAAAAAAAAAAAAAGAAAAGAAAAGAAAAATCCTTGAACCCCACGTTGCCCACGTTCGTTTAAATAACGCACAAGAAATATTTATGAGCCTGATTGTATTTATTTTATGAGGCGGTCATGGCGTCGACTGGCGGAGGAAGAAAGGGTTTTCCGGCAGCAGTGG
Source organism: Silurus aristotelis (assembly GCF_946808225.1). Classification (NCBI taxonomy): domain Eukaryota; kingdom Metazoa; phylum Chordata; class Actinopteri; order Siluriformes; family Siluridae; genus Silurus; species Silurus aristotelis. The sequence continues at coordinate 5,341,668 of NC_139598.1, read as the reverse complement.
AATTTTGTTTTGACCTTTTTCTCGTTCTTAAATAACATCAATTATATTTTTCGGATTTTGGTCTGCCAGGAGAAGCCGTTCAGACTGTTATCATTGGAATATAACAGAAAAGCGACCATGCAATTTCCTTTTCCATTTCCGAATTGCTGAAAGACAAATAGGCTGCATTCTGAATGTGTCCTCTTCCACTTTTCTGTAGTTGTAAAAGTAGTATTTTATTACAAATTTCAGTGAAGGTGATCGGATATGTGTTAGATGAAGTTTGTTTACCACTTTCTGCCATTTTCTGCTGCATGCCAGATATAGAGTATTGCAAGTGTTTTTTTTCTTAAAGTTCAGTAAATTCTGGGAAGAAGCTCTTCAAAAAAATAATGTACATCTCAAACAGTGCTCTACAGCTTTGTCTTGAATCGCTCTCTATCTCCTACTGTTTATAGTGCACTATATGACGTGGCAGACATTTTGTTAATATTTGTGAACAACAGTGGACTGTAGAGAACTCCATTCTCTACTTACGTTCACTTGTTTATACACAATGAACTTGCCACAATGCCAACAGACTATTTCCCATCATGCAACATAGTGATAAAGATGGTGGATGGCAAAAGAGGAACTATTGCTAATGTAACCAAAATTAACATTTATACCACTTTAACTCTTGAGACTGTTTAAGGACACTGACAGGAAACACTGTGAAAGTGTTCTGGATCCTTTGATAAACAAATAAAAAAAATTCATATTTTTTGCAACATGTGTGACAAATAAAAAGTGAAAAACTTTATAGTAATATTTTTGGAAAGAAATTATTTTTGTCAATGTTGTGCATACTGAGATGCTTTTTTTGCTGGCCACAGAGAGGTTTTTTTTTTTTTTGCCATTTTGTCCGTTTTCTTCTTTTCAACAAGGCGTTTTTTTCCACAATACTGTTCCTTACTGTTTTTTTTGCAATATTACCCACATAAAAGGTGAAACATGTGACAAAATCTCCTTGAATTAATGCTTCCAAAAAACTACTCATTCATTTGTATTTCCTTTGTCACCTAACTGCCATGCACTATATAGGGATTAGAGAATGGATGAACAAGTGAGCGATTTTTGACATCCCTTAGTTAGTAGTCAGGGCATTGATCAGGGAGTCGAACAATTAAAAAGCTGTCTTAATTAAACATTTATTCAAATTCATTCTAATGGAAACCAAAGGCAAACAATATCACATTAAATCTTAATTAATTGAATAGACATGAAACTTGCAATAACTATAGCTTAAATGTTTTAGCTTCAAGTCTAGGTAATATTTTGACTGTAGCCCCCTCGTTCTCTCAGCTATGCTAGTATATTTAGTGTAAGTGTAAATGACCTAATGGTCACTGTACATTTTAAATTCAATTTAATTCACTTCATTTATACAGTGCTTCCAAAAGCAGCTTTACAGAATAAAATTTTTTTAAATATAACTTTTACATTAATAAATTAGTCCATATAAGTTCATCCCTTTTATGTTTATCCCTAATGAGCAAGCAAGTGGTGACAGTAACAAGGAAAAACTCCCTGAGATGATATTTTGACGAAATGTTGAGAGGAACCAGACTCAAAAGGGAACCCATTCTCATCTGGGTGACACCGAATGCCCATTCATCATAGTTTCATCAATGCTGAGGTTATCAACTGTTCACTGATGGACACCTGAATGCAAAAACTGTTTAAGGCATATAGTCCAAGACTGTTATATAATATTTGACCTCTTTTCTGTGAACGATGCCTCTCTATATTTGCACACTGTCATTTACAATGAGCAGATCTCTACACACTACCTATATATGCTGGCTTACTGCATTTCATTAGCTCAATAAAGCCTTTCAAAGCTATCTGTGTTTTTTTGAAGAAATTCCAAGGCCAGAATCAGTGAACGAATTCAAATAAATATTTTTGGTTATGTAAATAATTTTCAGTCACTGGGAAGAATTGAAATAACCTCTGTTAAAAATCAGATTCTATATTTCTCATCATTGCGGTACATCATTATCCTTGAATCAAGGTCTCGGGGTGTTAAATGTTTGCCTTTGATCTACAGTATGTGGTCTCTGTGGGCCTTCTGCCAGGACCACTGTGAACCAAATAGACCACAGTTCCTGCCCAGAAAGCCACCATAACATAGCAGACAGCAGCTTTTATTTCAGTCTTTTTAAATGTAATAGGTTTTTTAAAAAAAATTTGAAGGCATTTTGCCAGTGTCTGTTATAGATCAAATCAGATTATTCTGTAGCAATGTCCACTGATCACTACAGTCCAGACTGTGTCTCGTTTCCTGATGGCTTTATACAATATGTCCTTGCATGTGTTACACAGCACTCTATCCAACACACTCATACCCTACTCCTACTCAGCTGTCCAGGTTTTTGACCTTTCACCGGCCTGTTTGGTCTATGATTATGGATTTGCCTCTGTGTTAACCCTGTCTGCCTGTGGGTTTGATCAACCTGCCATACACTCACCCTCTGTCTGTGGCCCATGAAAGAGAAACGCGAAATAAAAGAACGGCTAGGTGATTTAGTGTTCAGGTCCAGACAGCGATTTCATGCGGATTTGTACAGCACTGAAGATTATATTACTCACATATCACAAAGTCCACAACCTGCCCAAGTTACTTTACAGCTTGAGCGACTATTAATAGGACTGCGCCCCCTTTAAGAATAAGAATTAATAATGCTATATTTTCTCTATTGGGAGCGAATAATGATTTGTTCCTTATACCATCTCAGGGAGATTTTCCTTGCCAACCTTATCTCTGGCTTTCTCATTATAACTTTCATATTTCGAATAACATTTTTGCAACAATGTCCACCGTTAAATGCTTTATACAACTAAAATGGAATAGCACTATTTCTGGACAGACTCTAAAAATCATTATATGCGTCAGTATTCTGTTAGTGGGTGGGATATAATAGGCAGCAAGTAAACATTTTGCCCTTTGAAGTTGATGTGTTGGAAGCGAGGAAAATGGGGAAGCGTAAGGATTTGAGTTTGAAAAGGGCCAAATTGTGATCGCTAGACGACTGGGTCACAGCATCTCCAAAACTGCATCTCATGTGGGATGTTCCTGTTTTGCAGTGATCAGTATCTATCAAAAGTGGTCCGATCATGGGCGTGCAAGGCACATTGATGTGGTGCAGAACGAAGGTTGCCCTGTGTGGTCCGATCCAGCAGACAAGCTCCTGTAGCTCAAATCGCTGAAGAAGGCTAGACAGGTCACGAATGTTTTGGCAGCAAAAGGGGGACAAACACAATATTAGGAAGGGGGTCACAATGGTATGCCTGATCGGTGGCCAAAAGTTATGACACATTGGTATATTTTTTATTTATCTCCCTATACGCAGGATTAAATAGAACCAAAATATGATTTCTTTTCAAATATTTCTTACTGAAATGAATTTTGCTGACATGCTGGAAATATCGTTTTTAGTCTAGTTTTACTAAAACAGTTCATTTTAACCAGAACCGAACAGAAGGCTTAATAGACGCTGTATTTGTGCAGGTCGTGGGAGTTTAACGCTCGCACTGAGAGACTCCTGCAGTTTAACTTCTCTATTTACAGCTTGTGATGATTCTGACTCTAAGTCCAGTAATATATCGTATTATACCCCATACATCTTCAGGAATACACTAAAGTTTATGGTGTGGATTTATGACTTCTTTGTTGAACCTGTTAAAGGTGTGAAAGCGTATAAAGTTTATCTGCCAAACTGAAATGGGAAATTTAAACTGGATTGGCCTAAAGGTGTGATGAGATACGTCTTTCTTCTCAATGCACAGCTGAGAGAATCAAAACACATTGACGTGAAGCATCTTCACATCTCTATAAAATTAATCTATGGATATAATGCGAGCAATTCCTGAATTGATAAATGTATTTCAAGGGGAAATATTATTAAACATTGGCACCTCACAGGCGCTTTTTGGATTAGCCTGTTGAAACTTGACGATTTGCTTGTGCTCGCACACAACGTGTAGCATTAAAAATCTAGAAGTTTCCCTTGGGTTGCTGCGACAAAATTGAAGGGCATTTGTCTTGAAACGCAAAGGGAAAACTGTGTCGCTTTGTTGGCCTGTTATCAAATCAGTAATGTATCACATTATCACACCTCTAGGTTTGATCAGCTGTACACTCTTAAGCAGAAACCCAGGATACAGAGCCCAAGTGATTTCTTTTCTTCTGGACCCTATTTCCAAACCCTTCTGCTGTGTAAACACGAAATGAGAATTTTACAACAGGAGCTCGACAGTCGACGTCGTTAATAATGGCAGTTATTACTCAAAAGTCGGAGAGAGGGCGAACTGGATCGACTTTCCGTGTTTTTTCTTCTTCTTCTGCAAAAAACCTCCACCTGCGTTCGCGGTCATACGGCATACTCAGAGCAGTGAGTGGCAGCGAGTTATATGTTATATAGTCATCCAGGGTCTTTTTTTGGCAGCGCAAAGCTTAGGAGACGTGATTTTTCTGCTCCCCGTGGGACTTCATTTGAGTTCGGACCTCCCTGCATGGTGTTAATTGGTCTGAATTTCTCCCGTTATGACTCGTTAAGGCTTTGCTCAGCTGGCCCCGGTTCCAGCCTCTCCACCAGTTTTAATAAACATAGTTTTAAATACATCGTCCGGTTAATAAAACAGTGCTCTGGCCCACCTCGGCTTGTTTCTATGCATTGAGTCAAGTCTTTTTCCTTTCCCTGTTTCCCTTTGGCTTCTTTTTTACTGAGCTGGACCCCTATGTGATCTAAAAGCATGAACAGACTGTCCTTCCCTGTCTTTATTCTGTTTTATCACCTTATTCTTTTTTTATTTGAGTATTACTAAGCATCAAGTCAAGCTTTATGGGAGCTGGCCAGATCCTGTCGACTGATATGTCTGGGAAGGATGTAGTCAGACCGGACAGCCAGATGACAGACTCCCCTTACTCACTCCAAAGTAGTGCACACTTCAATAGGATGATATGTTTCCCATGCCCTCGCAGCGGAGTGGGTGAAGCACACCTGTCCCACATCGCCATGTTATTATCTCTAAAATCAGCCATGCTGTCAGAGTCTATAGACTCGTAAGTTTATTTTCATAAGAATTCTCTCTCTCTTTTTCTTTTTCCCCCCTTTTCTCTCGCTCTCTCCCTCACTCTGTCTGTCTCTCTGTCTGCATCTCTTTTTGTGGAATGTTAATGTCCCGTTCCAGTTGGATAGAAATGGAAATGGTCTTCCAAAAAAAAAAAGAACCTGTATTTGAGCTCCTAGCTGACTTCTCCCACCCCCGTTGTCCCCCTTCCCCCCAGCCAGGGGATTACAAAGGCTTTAAACTAGCGGATGGAGAAAAGAAAGGTGGTAAGTGACATTTCTGGTCTGGGAATATAGCATTCAGCAGCGTGGAGAGCTGCCAGAAACGCTAAAAAGACTTCGGTAGAGTGTAAACAAACGCAGTGTTGTGATGTGGGGCTGAAGTACGAGTGAAAAAGGTAAAGGGGTAGGTGTGTGGGGTGGGGTTGCGTGCAGCGGTGCTGGACGGGCAGATCTGTTGACCATCAGCGGACTCGTTTCATCTAACCCTGCTTCTCCGACGAGGTGAACGGAGGCTTTGTGTACCTGCGCCACGACAGGAGCTGGGAATGAAACGAAGCCGGAAACCACAATCCTACTTTTCCCCCTCCTTTTTTCTTTCTCTTTCCTTACTCCGTCCCTCCATCCCTCCATCCTTCTCTCCCCAAGGCACTGAAATACAGTGTGTACAGTCTGGCATTCAGCACTCAGGTTGAGAAGAACAGGAAGCTGGCTAGAGTCACTGCCAGGTCGGAGGTCACAGGGGACAAAGGGACACAGAATACCAGCAATGCATATTTAATCGCTTTAGGCAACAGGGAGTGTGCGACGTGTGCAGTGTCAGTCTATAATTCATACAAGTCATTAGTTTGGAAACGCTATAACTTACTCTTGACGCTTTATGGCAGTCTAATGACTTATTCATTGATATGGTTATTTTCCACTTGAGGCAATTGGAGCTAATGGTACATATTATTTTTATTTACTGTTAGTGATTTATCCCTGGTTATTAAAAAAAAATAATCCAAAGTACAGATGGAAGCTAGTCATTTTTCCTGAACCTGTTATTATATGGAATTTATTCAATTTGAAATACAAATATTCTTTTCTGAAACATTTATTACATGAAAAAATTGTAGCAATGGACACTATAAAGACAAAAGCTTTTAAACATCACATTCCACATTTAGTCCCCATTTACTCGTTTAACATCCTTCACTCTTTTGGGAAGATGTTACACTAAATTTTGTATTGTGCTTGTGAAGGTTTTTGACACAAGGGTGTTTGTAATTAGCATTCACATTCATCCCAAAGGTGTTCAATAGATTTGAGGTCAGAGCTCTAGAACAGGTTAGATCTTTCACTTCAAGCCAGTGGAACATTTATATCTGATGGGGCATTTTCTGTGTATTCATTTAGCATGTTTGGAGGAATCTTGAGTCCAAGGTTTAAGCTTTCCTGACACTTAACCTTATAACTCTTCTATTTTTTTCGGTTGCATGACATAAATAATAGTAATTAATAAATAGAGTAATAAAACACTTAATGATTTATATTTATTAGAATTGAATAAGTATTGCTTAATTTCATTTTTTTTTTTAAATGACTTTATAAACTGATCATTCATAACTTAAGTTATACTCATAATATGAGCCCCTGTCTAATATTGTGTTTTCCCCTTTTTGCTGCCAAAGCAGTCCTGACCTGCTGAGCATTAACAGCATTAACTTCTTCAGCAGTTTGAGCTACAGGAGCTCGTTTGTTGGATCAGACCACACGGGTCAGCCTTCTCTCCACACGTGCATGAATGAGCCTCGGCTGCCCATGACCCTGTTCACCACTGTTCCTTCCTTGGACCACTTTTGATAGATACTGACCATCCTACAAGAGCTGCAGTTTTGGAGATGCTCTGACCCAGTTGTCCAGTCATCACAATTTGGCCTTTGTCAAACTTGCTCAAATCCTTACACTTGCCCATTTTTCCTGCTTCTAACACATCAACTTGAGGACAAAATGTTCACTTGCTGCCTAATATATACTGCCCAATAACAGCTGCCATGATAAGTTTATAATCAGTGTTAATCACTTCACCGGTCATAATGTTATAATTTCGTAATGTTATGCTTGGTCGGTGTATGACCGCTTTCAGGACGAAAAGAACAAGATATAAAGTAAAAGATAAAAAATCTGAATGTACCCTAAAGTTTGCCCCTCAACTAACCCCACCCATTTCCCTAATCAGACAGGACAAGACATGACACACATATATTGCACACACACACAAACAGAGGAATCTTCAGTCTGTCATTGACTTGGAAAAATTAAAAATCCCAGTCCTCCTATTTCCACATAAAATGAGAATGTCAAGCTGCCATCCAGCCATCCAACATCTGACAGGATGACAAGAAAAGAGAGAGAGGGGGTTAAGCAAGAAAGAAAGAGAGAGAGCCAATGCAGGAAATTAAGAAATAGGATCACACCAAACTATGCATCATCAATCTCCTCAACTCACCTCTTCACACATGAGCAGAAAAGGAAGCAAAGCTCATAAACATGTCTTAACATGCCGGAGAAATTTCTCACCGTATGAGATTATGTATGTAATGCCTGCAATAGAGCTCTGACCTCAACCCTATTGAACAC